>NC_077227.1:751221008-751341008 GCF_027887165.1 Monodelphis domestica | reverse complement strand
GGTCACATAGCTAGTCTGAGATCAGATTTGAACTCTAACCTCCCTTACTCCAGGCTTGGCTCTCTGTCCCCTGCACCACCTAGCAGCCCAGAGAATGTTAATGAACCTTTAAGAGTCTACTCACCCTTCATGATGGAAACCTCACAACCATACTCCTCCCTGAGTATGGCAGAGTGTCCATTGGGTGGTGTTGGCCATAGAGTTGGGAAGGAGTTTAATACCATCATTAGTTCTTACTAGGCAAGCCACAGAGTCACAAAAGTTCCAAGTGGGGGGCTACATCAGTGGCCATCTAGTCTAGCCCTCACACAAACAAGGTGTTTTTCATGCAGCTTCTGCTTTTAGAACTCAGGGAGGAAAAGTGCATTGCCTCTAATGCATCCATTCTAGCTCATCTCATGGTTAGGAAAGAGTTTTATTTGTTTGTTTTTGTTTTTAACATCCAGACCAACTCAGCCTCTTTGCAACTTTTCCTAAGCATTCCTCATTCTGAGCTCTAGGGCCAAACAGAAAAAGTCTAGACCCTCTTTATCCATTAAAATGTGATGGTTTGGGAGGCAAAGGATAGTTTTTTGTCTCTCTTTGTATCTAGTGCTTAGCACAGTGCTTGGCACAAAGTAGGTGCTTAATAAATTATTGCTGATTAATTGTTCTTCAGATATTTATCAAATAACTTCCAAAAGGCAAAGTCAGAGAGGGGATAAAGGGCTTGATTTGGAGTTATCAAGATGCAGGTTCAAATCCTATTTTAGACATTTATTAGCTGTGGGGTCCTGGGCAAGTTCTCTCTGTTGGTCCATCTGTCTGTCTCTCTTTCTGACTGTCTGTCCCTCTTTCTGGCTTTGTCTCTCTCTATCTGTCTCTTTCTCTCTCTTCCCTACAGTTTTCCAATCTCCAAGTTATTAATACCTAGCATGAATGTAGTGTTGTAGGGGCAGGGAGGGGATGCAGTAGACAGAGCTCTGACCTTGGACACTTCTTAGCTATGTGATCCTGGGCATGTCACTTTGCCCAGTTTGCCTCAATTTCCTCCTCTGTGAAATGAGCTGAAGTGGAAAATGGTAAAAAACTCCAGAATCTTTGCCAAGAATGCGCTAATTTGGGTCATGAAGAATCAGATGTGACTGAAATGATTGAAAAAACACAAATAACAAATTTAGTGTCCAGGTTCAAAGAGATAGTAAGAGCTTGAGCAGGTTTTTATGTGAGGTTGTCCTTGCCCCACTTGCTACCCAAACGAGATAATAACAGCACCAACTCGGGCTGTTTTTGAAATTCAAATGAGAATATTTTAAAGGGTTTTGCTTTGCCCAATGACAGGTGGCACCATATAACTGAAGACCATCATTTGCCAGTTGTTTCATTTACATTATCTTATATGAGCCTCATAATAGCCCTCCCAGGAATGCAGTGCAATATTCACTTTATAAATATGAAAACTGAGGTTCAACGGACATTTCTCAGACCATAACGCCAAGTAGTGGAAGACCTGGTGCTGGAATTGAGGCCGTAGGTCAATCCAAAATGTTGGTGGGGCCCTTGTATCCATTCCATCATTCAGTCCAATCTTCCTCACATCCAAATGGGGAGACAAAGACCCAGGTAGTCTTATAATTTAGGGGCATGTATGCTGAAAATTTCTATTACTTGTAACTGGGAAAATAACATCACTTTTTAAAAGAACTGCTATAAATATTTTAGAACATTTAAGTCCTTTCCCTTTTTTTCCATTATCACCTTGGAAAATAAATCTAATAATGGTATTGCTGGGCCAAAAGATATGCATGATTTTGTCACTCTTTGGGCATCATGGCAAATTTCTCTTCAAAATGGTTGGATCAGTTCATCCAACAATGTGCTATTGTCCTCATTATTCCATATCCTCCCCAATATTTGTTATTTTTCCCTTTTAACCATTTTCCCTAGCCTGATAGGTCTGAGATGGCATCTTAGAGTTGTTTAGATTCACATTTCTCTAATTATTAATGATTTAGAACATGTTTTCATATAGTTATATATAGCTTTTCTAGCCCCTTCTATGGAGATCACTTAATTTTCTCTGTTGTACAAGGGAAAATGTGATCACTAACCCCACACATACACACTGACCCTTGCATGCTTATTTTTCTATGTTGTAGTTTTCAGAGAGAGCAAATTATTTGGGCAAAGGTTAGATCACATGATTTTAAAGGACATTGATTTGAGTCCAGTCTCTTTTATATTCTACATTGGGACCCTGCCCAAGTCACTCAATCTTTGGACTTCATCTTCTTTGGTAAAATGGAAGAAATTTATTCTAGCTGCCCTTTTCATGTCTAGCTGAAGCTCTAAATCCTATGATTCTATGATCTAAGATACTATATGTCTAGACTGTTAGGATTATGCCTTTTATATGCCAAATGAATGGACCCCCAGGGCTCTGAAACACTTAACACTCCTCACCCCCAAAGGATCTGACTCATTTCAGGCAGAATGAGTTCCAGCCATGTCCAGATGATGGGATTTAATCACTTTCATAAGCTAGGACTTAATGACCTTCCATTAGCCTTCAGAAAATGATCTGATAATTTTCTCACCTCAGTTTCCTCTTCTAAAAACTTTCCCTCAAAGAAAACCCTCCTTGGGCTCTTTGTCAACCTCATGTCACAAAGGGATTGTTCTGGGGGTTAAAGAAGACAAAGGAATAAAGTTGAATACAAAATGACATATCTTCTATACAATGGAGCAATCAACAAGAAGGAAGACCAAATTCCAATCTGATTGACCAAGTTCATACTTTCCAGTGGTTCTCAACCTTTCTAATGCTGTTACCCCGCAATACACTTCCTCAGGTTGCTGTGACCCCAAACCAAAAATTATTTTGGTGGCTATTTCAAAACTGTAATTTTGCTACAGTTATGATTTGGAATGTAAATACCTGATATGCATTATGGATTCTCATTGCTACAAATTGAGAGGTTGAGAACTGCTGCTTTAGTCTAAGGCAGCTACAGAGGACTTGAAAATATCTTTAAAGAACTATTCATTTAAATAGATCTCCTTTTCTGATCACCCTAGTACTTAGAGTCCTGAGCCTAGAGTCAGGCAGACTCCTTTTCCTGAGTTCAAATATGGCCTCAGATTCTTAACAGCTGTGTCACTTTATACAATTCATTGAACCCTTTTTGCCTTAGTTTCCTCATCTGTAAAATGAGCTGGAGAAAGAAATAGCAAACCACTTCAGTCTATTTGCCAATAAAATGCTGAATAGGGTAAAAAAAAAAGCCAAACAACTGAACAATGGAAACTTTCCCTCTACCTCCATGCTCCTAGATGGCTTATTCTTGCTGAAATTAAAACAGGATTGAGACACTTGCTCTGTAATCTGAAAAAGGAGGCTGTCACTGAAATATAGTCTCATCTTGAAGAAGACTTACATGAACCATCATTTCCCCTGTATGCCAAGAAAGTCAGTTTTGAATGTGCATGCAAAAATGTCATACATAGTGATATTTCAACATAAACACAGATAATGGAAGTTATGACTTCTTTGGCAACTCCTCTGATCCTCAATTTTCTCTTTTGCTTTAGTAGTAGTAGTGGTAGACTCTCGTGATCGAGAATGACTCTTGTCTTTGTGCAGTTTCATCTACGGTGTACCCTTATGTGGCTTTGGAGTCCAAAGGCTGAGGCGCACAGTTTGTGGCACATGGGGCCTGGGACGCCAGTTGTTACGGGAGGTGCGGTTGTGGCCTGGTGTCGGCGTTCACGCACAGCGGCAAGATGTCAACATCACTCATCTTCAAAGGTGGCGGTGGCATGGTTAATGTGGGTTCACCAGCTGCTTGTCAGAGGCAGCGAGTTCTAGTTGCTTTGGTGTAATGCCAGCACACTTCAAGTTGGACTTTAGCTGATCCTTGAAGATTTTCTTTGGTCGACCTTGTTTCCTGAGTCCAGCTGACAGTTCACCATAGAATAGCTGTCTTGGTATTCGCTGTGGGTCCATGCGGATGACGTGTCCAGACCATCGTAGCTGGGTTTTGAGGACCAGGACTTCCATGCTGGTGGAGTTGGCTCTGTCGAGGACTTGCTGGTTGGTGATTTGGTCCTGCCATCGGATCCTCATGATTGACCGGAGGGAGCGTTGGTGGAATTGCTCCAGCTGCTTCATGTGCTTCCGGTACAGTGTCCATGTCTCACACCGTACAGGAGCGAGCTGAGGACCCTGCGTTGTACACTTTGAGCTTCGTCGCAGTGCTTACACCGCTGTGTTGGAGGACTTTGGAGCGCAGCCGCCCGAGTGTCTGGCTGGCCTTTTGGATCCTGGCATTGATCTCGTGGTCTAGGGACCCGTTGTTGGCGATGGTGCTGCCCAGGTACTTGAAAGTGTTGACGTTAGAAAGCTGCGTGCTGTCAATTGTAATGCATGGCTGGTTCATTGGCCTCCCTGGTGAGGGATGGAACAGCACCTCTGTTTTGCTGAGGCTGATAGTCAGGCCAAACAATTTTGTTGCGGTGGAGAAACTGTCCACAATGGTTTGAAGATGATTTTCTTGGTGGGCCATAAGAGCACAGTCATCTGCAAAGAGAGCTTCCAGGATGAGTCTCTATGTTTTTGTTTTTGCAGTCTGGTGGTGAAGGTCAAATAGTGAGCCATTCAGTCGGTATTTGATTTAGACGCCCAGGTCTAGATCCATCACAGCATGTCATAATACTTGGGTTAAAAATAGGTTGAATAGTACTGGAGCGAAGACACAGCCTTGTTTCAAGCCATTGGAGATGTTGAAGCGATCGGAAGTCTCTCCACCAGATAGGACTTCCCCTGTCATGTCGACATGAAAGAGCTGGATCAGTTTGATGAATTTTGCTGGGCAACCGAGCTTTCAGAGGATCACCCACAATGCATCCCTGTTCACTGTGTTGAACGCCTTTGTCAGGTCTATGAAGACAATGTAGAGACTCAGGTTCTTCTCAAGTCATTTTTCCTGCATTTGCCTCACTGTGAAGACCATGTTGATGGTGCTGAAATCTGGTCAGAAGCCACATTGTGATTCAGGCAGGTTCTGCTCTGAAACAGATGACAGGAGTCTGTTGAGTATAACACGGGCAAGGATCTTTCCAGCAGTGGAGAGTAGTGAGTTGCCTCTGTAGTTGTCACAGGCTGCTTGTGTGCCTTTGTTCTTGTATAAGGCTATGATGGAGGCATCTCTGAGTTCTGGAGGCATGTCTTCCTTTTCTCATATGCTGGTCAGCACTATGTGGAATGCCTGGGGTGTCTGTCCATTTAAGGCCTTGTACACCTCGGTTGGGATCCCATCTTTACCAGCTGCCTTGCCTGCACTCATTTGTTGAATGGCTTTTTGGACTTCCTCTATTGAAGGAGGGACATCAAGTTCTTCAATGGTGCAGGTTTGGGGGATCTGGTCAAGGGTGCTTTGGTCGACTGAAGAGGGTCGGTTGAGAAGCTGACTGAAGTGTTCTTTCCAACTGTTGCTGAAGCCTTTTTTATCTTTTATGAGAGTGTCACTGTCAGAGTATAGCAAGGGAGTGGTGATGGGTTTTAATGTCCCATAGACAGTCTTGAGGGCACTGAAAAATTGTTTTTAGTTTTTTGTATCAACAAAGCCCTGGATTTCTTCTGCCTTTTTTTCCCACCATCGGTCTTGCATCTTCCTGATCTCATACTGCACCGTGGTTTGGAGAGACTTGAATCTGTCCTTTTTAGGAGCAGAGTTTGGGTTATTTTGCTACTCCATAAAGGCTTTGTTCTTTTTGCTCAATAGGTCTTCAATAGTAGTGTTTTTCTCGTGGAACCAGTCCTGGTGGTTGGGTTGTTTGGGGCCTAGGACTGCCTTTGATGTTTCCTTCATTACGTCTCTAAACTGGTTCCATTTCTCAGTTGAGCTTCCAGTGAGTGGCCCCTTGGCAGACAGCTTGTCATCCAGGCAGGACTGGAATGTTTGCAAATAAGATGGATCTCTAAGATGACTCACGTTGTAAAATGCGCGAACTGTCTGGGCACGTTTTGGATGGCGAGGTGCAATGCGCATTTGAAGAGTCACTCTAACCAATCAGTGGTCTGTCCAGCATTCAGCTCCTCTCATGGCTCTGGTGATCTGTACATCCTGGATGTCTCGCCGGCATACAATGATGTAGTCAATGTAGTCAACACCCCATACACCCCATTCTTTTGCTTCGGTGACATGTAATGTCTCTTATAGCTCTAAATATTTCAAGTAGCAGATAAAGTAGAGGGGATACTCAAATAGAAATAGGCTTTTCTTAGCATGGGCTTGAGCCTCTGGGTAGCCTCAAAATTACTTTCCTAGGTTTTATTTCCCTCTTGGCTGGTGGATATACTTTTGATTTCTAGTCTCCTGAGCACATATCCAACTGATTCATCAAGAACCCTGGAAGGAACCCTGGAAAACTATAATTCCATTTCATTTACCCTCTGTGTATGTTCATAGTGTGTGCTTGCTGCCTAGAAATTTTACTAGATCTATAATCCTGAATACGTAGGATAACAAATGATGCTAGTGATGCTAAAATATTTCATTTCCCCAAAGACAAAGAACTTTTCTCTCCTCAAACCTAGTAATTATGGTAATGACAAAAATGATGAGAAGGAGAAAATGGTATTATGTAGTGGAATTGTGTTGTTGCTAATATAATACTTCTAGTGTGGAAACTCACTCCACCCAGGATGGTCACCACCAATCAATGAATGAAAAGGTTAGTACTATGGTGTTGTCTGAGGCACCCAGACATCAAGAGAAATTCCAAGGGTTTATAAATCTATTACATATTAAAGGTTGGATTTTAACTTGTGTCTCTAACTCCAAACCCAATACTTACTCCAATTTGCATAGTGAGAAGGTGGGAAGAGGAAGAGAATGAAGAAGGGAAGTTGATGAGGAAGAGAAGAATGGAAGCCATTATTCAATGAATTGACCTAATTGTTTTATACAAAAATACCCAAAGACTAATTAATAGATATTTTTATCATGCATTTGAATGAACACTCCAGGGAAAAGTCTTCATCCATGATTTATTATGTGTATTATAAAAATATGTACTATAGCCTGTGTGAAAAGACTCCTGAGATTACAGAATTTGCTCATCCATTCAACATCCATCCACCATTAATTGTATACACTGTGCAGAGAAAGTCCTATATGCAATACTCAGGCAACTCACCACTACCCTTATAATGGAACCTTCCTTTTCTTATCTCTCACTATTCCCAATTAGTTACAAAGTCTAGTTGATTCTAGCTTCACAACTTCTGTGACATCTTCCCTTTTCTCTGCACTCATCCTCTCTCCACCTCTTGTGGAGAACATTGCCATAGCCTCCATTTATTTTCCTGCATCTAGTTCTTCTCCAGGACAAACTCTACAAAACTGTCAAAAAAAGATTTATAATGTCATCTGAAATATGATTCCACTCCATGCTCAGAAATCTTCAGTGGTTTCCTATTATTTTATTCTATTTTATTTTCTGGTTTCCTATTATTTAAAAAGAAACTATATATACTTGACCTTTAAATCCCATTCGGTTTGGAGCATTTTTTTTCTCCTTTATGTCATGAATCCCTTTAAAATTTATTGACCCACTTCTCAGGATAACATTTTTTAAACATATTAAGTAAAATTATAGAAATCAAGAAGGGAATTATATTAGAATACTGAATTTGGAATTAGGCAGAACTGAATTAAAAGTGTGCCCCTGAAACTTAGTAGCTCTGTGACCCTAAATTCTTACTGACATCAGTTTCCTCATCTGTAAATCCTGCCCCCAGCAAGATTATCTCTCACTTTACTTGTAACTCTAAAACTATGGATCTCACTTTGTTATTTTATTCCATATTTCCAAAACTATAGAATCTTATTTCATATTTAGGGCAGCTAGGTGGTGCAGTGGATAAAGTGCCAGGCCTGGAGTCAGTTCTGGAGTTCAAATCTGGCCTCAGACACTTACTAATCTTGTGAGGCTAGTCAAGTTATTTAACTGTGATTGCCTCAGTTTCCTCATTTGTAACATGAGGTAGGGAAGGAAATGACAAACTATTTTGTATTTTTGGCATGAAACTCCCTAATGGGGTCACAGAGTCAGACATGATTAAAACAACTGAATCTCATGGTTTGAAGTCAAAGGAGAATGAAGGGGGTAAAACTGTTGAATGGCAATGAATATTTGAATTTGTATAGAAAAAAAGAATACATTTTTAGATTGGTAAATTGTGTAGGATCCACTGTACTGGAGGAATTGGGGAGCTGTTTATTATAGAAGTTGGGAGGGAAATGTGGCTCCCTCTGGAAGGTTATTGAATAATAGATTCAGAGATAGAAGGGACTTTAATGGATACCTAGTCCAATGGCCTCATTTTACAGATTAGGAAACTGAGGATCAGAATGGCTGTGACTTCTCTAAAGTCACTCAGCTTGGAAGTGTCAGAAACAGTATTTGAACCCAGTTCCTTTTGACTCTGCTCCCAGAATTGGATCTCAACCACTAAAACTGTCCCTTGAACATGAACAGTCTTGGGTATATCCTATTGCCTCATTTGGAAAGCAATGTATTCCATGTCTAAACTCCCTCTCAGGCTCAAATCTCTATGACTTTAAATCTATAGTTTAAAAGGGATTTGTCACAGGAAAGGTAAAGCAATTCTGCATTTGGTGAGAGAGCTCCCAGAGAAAGGGTGGAGAGGAAGTGACTCTGCTTGCAAAGGATGACAAATGGGACCTGTTGAGAGCTTCATTCCAAAGCTGTATCAGGCCAATGTGCTGCATCAGTAAGCCAGAATGGAGAGCTCAGAGGAAACCTAAGAATTGCAGGGCAAAAAGGAAGTCAGAATTGAGCTTCTGGTCTGGGCTTTGGAGACCGAGACCAGAAAGCATCCAGCCTTAGGCTTACCCTAGGATATGGCTCAGTCAATAGGTGGATCAGTCAATGAACATGTCTTAATCACTTCCTGTGTGCCAGGTGCTGTGCTCTGTGCCTCTGCTTGTGATCTTAGTCCTACTAGCCCTGGGAACTTTGGCATATTCGGGTGTGATGGAAGGCCTGGATTCCAGTTGGGACTAATTCTAGCTATGATTCTTCAAGCAAGTTAGAACCTCTGTGAACTCTAGTTTCCTCCTCTGTACATTTTGGGATAACAAAATCCTCATCTTCTCCCATCTTACAAGAGCATGATGGGGATCCACTGAGATACGTCTATTCATCCATCCATCTGTGTATTGGATAACTACTTACATATGCCTCCGTGTGTGTGTGTGTGTGTGGACACTGGGACCCACAGGCTCAGTCAATAATCCATTAAGCATTACTTGTTTCCTTCAGATGTTTCCTCGAATAATGACAACCCAAGTGAGGGAGGTCCCAGAGATAGGGAAAGCGCCATGTTTGGCCCTAGGCTTTTCCAAGACTTCTTTGGGAGCCTTTTAATTGGACTTCCTTTAGACTGGGACTCCCCAAGACAGAGATATGACCAGAATAATTTCTGAGCAGAGGATGTGGCCAGTACAGAGATATGGGAATAGGAGATGGAGGATTGTGAATGAAAAACAGAGTTGATACCTTCATTTGAGAATGGAGAAAATGAAGTCCGCTAAGGTGGAGGCTTGACCAAGACCACATAGCTAAGGAGTGTCAGAGGTAGGATAGAGGGTCCTATTCCTCATCACTCACTCTAATCTGTGGGAACTGTGTCATCACCTGAATACATATTTACAAGATATTCATTTATTTCCTTAATGTTGCAAAGTACTTTACAAATATTATGGGTTTTGAACTTCATAACAACAGCTGGTACTTCAGGGGTGTTTGTTGTTGTCCAGTCATTTCAGTCATGCCTGGCTCTTCATGACTCTATTGAGGGTTGCTTGGCAGAGATACTAGCATGGTTTTTCCCTTCTGATTTGAGGAAACTGAGGCAAACAGACTTACCCAGAGTTAAACAGCTATTCATTGTCTGAGGCCATATTTGAACTCAAGAAGATGAATTTCCTATCTACTGTGACACCTAGCTGTCTACTACAGGTGCAATTATCTTCATTTACAAAAGGAGTCACTGAGTCTAAAAGGAATTTAAGTAACTTATCCATGGATGCTAAAAAGTATTAGGAGGAGGGAAAGATCTGACTTTGAACTGAGGTGTAATTAAGGAGAAAAGGTTGAGTCTTTACCCCACAAACTAATATGGAACTGGGGTTACTTTGCCAATAGTGATTAATCCCAATTAGCTTTTCCAAAAGTGATTAATATCCTGGATCTCACTTCTCAGTCTTATGCTTCTCTGTGCCTACTGGAATTTAGGGAAGGGTGATTCAGGAAAAAGGAAGGAATTTGAGATAAGGTTATTGGAATTTGGGATTCTAGAACGCATGTGTCAGCTATTCAACTATACCTACAGTCAGACTGTCCTTTCCAAAAGCTGTCACCTTCCCCCAGGCTCCATATTCTATTCTTCTGCTGTCCATCCAGGTTAAAATATTCTAGTTATTCCTCCATTCTTGACTATCCCCCCAGTTCAAAATCCTTCCCTCCTTGCTGCCACTGGGAATTCCATTAACTAAGATACTGTCCACAAGTAATTTCTGATATCCAATGTCTTTCCAAATCTGCATGGTGGGATGTATAATGCAATCATCCCATGGAATCTGAGGTGTTTTGATACTAGATTTATTCATTTGTTAAAAATATGAGTCAGAGTATCTGAGTTCAAATTCTGCTCAAACATGGACTAGCTCTGTGGTCTTCATTTAAACCCTTCAAATCTTTGAGTCCCAATTTTCTCATCTGATAGTAAGTCTTACATAGCATAGTATCACAAGGTGGTTATGAGGAAAGAGTTTTGCAGACCTTGCATTCAATCTAACATGTACCCATGAGGATTTAATGTGTAAGATTTTAGGCAAAGATAAAAATGACAGGATCCCTGATCTCAATAACTTACACTCTCTTAGAGATGGGAATGGGGATGGAGAATGAATACAAGTTCTTGTATTTATTTTTTTAATTCAAACACTTTTCTTTTGGGAAAATAGAATGGAATCTCTTTGTGTGCATAGGGACTCTTTGGTCATTGTCTTTGTATTTCCAACACATAGCATAATGTCTGGTATTCAGTGGGTGTTTGGTATATGCTCATTGATTGATAAAGTTCTAGTTTTATCAGTATTTCCCAGCATATGTCATTATAAACCAACTAGCATTTATTAAGTATGTACTATATGTTAGGCACTATGTTAAACACTAGAAATACAATGAAAGAAAAAAGACAGTCCTTGTTCTCATGGGACTCACAGTGTAATGATCAAGATGCTTCATGAGCATCAATCTCCCTCAGCAAAGAATAAAATGTAATTGCTGGTGCCCAACAAATGATCTCTTCTTTTTTTCTCTCTCTCTGTCTCTGTCTCTTCGTCTCTGTCTTTCTCTGACTCTGCCTCAGCCTATAGGTCTCTTTCTGTGTCTCTGTCTATGTCTCTGTCTCTCTCTGATGTGTTCAGCCTTGGTTTTTGATGCTTGTTTCTCCTTCAACACTCATTCTCTTTCCTGAATGGAGTCCAATAAGCCTTTCACGACATTGCTTTGATTGAAAATGGTGACAAGACTAGCGCAAGAGGCAAGATCAATGAGTGAAAACAAACAGAATGGTTGTCCCCTCTCCAGAGGGTGCATTCTTGCTTTCTGTTCTTAGAAAGTTATGCAGCTTCCATGTAGTTTAGGTTGTTACCTGCCTGTCAAGAAGGTGACATTCCTTTTTGAAGGTCACAAGATATGGACTCCAAGATCCAAGCTCTAATACTGCTTGGCCAGGCTTGGGATGAACCCAAAGAAGCATAGCCAATTGGGTCTCTGGGCAGCATGTGGGATAAGGAGAGGGATCTTGGTGCTGGCTTACTATCAGAGAGTCAGAACTCCAAGTAACCTCCTAGACTATTTGTCCAACTGCCTTGTTTTACATAAAGGGAGACCAAGTCCCAGAGAAAGGCACATGAGAGGTGTTCTAATTCAGGCCCACTGACTCCAAACCTAGACTAGATTCCAGATCCACACCATCTATCCCTTTTAAGGAAGATGTTGTGGCCCGGGATTTTGCTACAAGGCAATCATGACCATGCTCTTCCACAGTCCCAAGGGTTTCAGAGGATAATAATAATAGTAATGATAATATTGATGTAGCACTTTAAGTTTTTCAAATATCATCTCATCTATTCCTCACCACCCTGGAGACAGACATTATTATTATTCTAATTTTGCAGATGACAAAACCAAGGCAAATAAAATGTTTTTTTTTCCTCATAGGTAGATTTGAATTCAGATCTTCCTGACTCCAGGCAGAGTTCTCTACTCCCTTCTACACACTAGTAGTCACATCACTGAGGGACCCTATTCCACACGCCAATCCAAAAAGATAGGACTGGATCTCCTCTAAGGTCCTTCACAACTCTGAATCTATAATCTAGTCATTGCTCCAAATGAATAGAAACATCAGGGAGCACCACACCTTCTTGGATGCTTTTGTGATCCATCATGGGCAAATGAACCATAATCATATTGTCATATGTTTAAATATGTATCAATCATTTTCTTGGAAATGTTTCTGGGTGTCAGAGCTTGGACGTTAATTCCATTCTTCATAAGATAAGAACAGGGAGGCACACAGCTAAAGGGACTTGGTTCAAGTCAAATAGCTATTAAGCCCTAGAGGCAGGATTCACACAAGGGCTCCTCTCCCTCCCCAGGCATCTTGCCAACCTTACAGTATTCCCCACCTTGCCACTTCATCTCAAAGTCAGAATCTTAATGAACTCATTTAAATCTAGCTGAACCATATGACATGGATACCAAAGATCTCAGAGTTGAAAAGAATCTTAGATCATATTGAATCCAGGCTAGACTTGCAGAAGAATTCCTTCCCTAATAAGGAAGGCTGCCTGGATGTTGGAGACCTCCAAAGAGGGCTAGTCCACCCCTTCCTAAAGAAACCCATTGTTTCTGAGGACAGCTCTCCTAGCAAGAAAGTGGGATGGGGTGGGGTCAGGTGTGTGGGTTTATTTTAATTCTTATTCAATATAAAAGCAGAAATGGACTTGCTTATTTATAACTCCCACTCATTGTTCCAAATTCTTCCCTCTGAAGCCAAGCAGAAGGAACAGAAAGTGAAAAGGGCTGATTATCTCTCTCCAATTGATAGCCCTTCAAATACTTGAAGATAGTTCATATGTTCTCCAAAGCCTTCTCTTCTCTAGAATAAAATAATTCCTTCAAGTGGTTCTTATAAAACATGGCTTTAAAGTCCTTTCTCATCCTGGTTGCCCTCCTTTGGAAACCATCAGGAGCATTCATTTGCTTCTTTTTAATGTTGCTCCCAGAACAATAATATCTCATGGTGGCTGGAATGTTAGACTGGCATTCCCCAATGCCTTGGTTTGATTTCTGCAGCGGAGAATGACTCACTCTATGGCCCTTGGGAAGACACTTATCTCAACCACTCATCATTTCTTTATCTATAAAACTGGGATATTCATGGCAACCATCATTTATAGCATCTTGCCAACCTTACAGTATTTCATAGATTATGAAAGGTAGAGTGAATAAAATATTAGGTTTGCCATCAGAAAAATGCTGAGGTAATTCCTTCCTCTGGGGCTATTAGCTTAGGAATCATGGATACTTGGTTTAATTCCTCCTGGCCTCAATCTTTACTCTGAAATGGGTATAATTATATTGCTCTATTGAGAACATAAAGGTTTCCCTTATGAAAGAGACAGACAGACAGAAAGAAAGACAGACAGACAGACAGACAGACAGACAGACACACACACACACACACACACACACACACAAAGGGGGGCAGAGGGAGAAAATGAACAAGTCCCTGTTTGAAAGTCAGAAAAACATGTTTCAGAGAATCTAGGGTCAAACTCTGTTAAAGGAGGGAGTTGTGTTAAACTACATAATTTCTGTGATCTCCTCCAGCTGTTTGTCCTATGTCTATATGTCCCCACAGAGTTGTAAGTAGATGTAATTATATATAGATATGTGTGTGCTTTCTGACAATAGTCTGGATTCCTGTCTCAGGCATTTAAAAACTGTGTCTCCCTGGGTAAGTAACTGAATATTTCTGAGATTCATTTTTATCATCTTAAGAATGAAGGAGTTGGTGAAATGGCCTCTGATACATTTTTTTGCCTCCAAATCTGTGCATCAAAATATTATAAGAAGCTTCCAGAGTTGAATAACAAACTTGAGTGCTTTTAAAAACAAAATTGAAATGTTTGATGAAGATAATTTCACTTGCTGAATTTAATTTTCCTCTTTGTGTGTGCCTGAATACAAGGAGTGTGTTCATTGCTCATGGGGACACGTACACAGTCTCAGCTCAGCCTAAAGGCTGTTACTATTTTCAGACATGAGAATTGTGCAACATTTTTGCTTGGCAAAAAGAATTTCAACATGAGACATTAGAATTTCAAGTTTTTTTTTTTCAGTATTTTTTACAGAACATTTTTAGCATTAATAGAAACAATTCACATTTTTCCTCCATTTTCAGGTTTACCTTACATTGCACTTATAGTAGCCCAGCGAGATAGACTGATATTAGAAATATATGCCCATTTGACAGATGAGGAAATTGAGGGTCAGAGAAAAATAATTTTCCCAAAGTTGCACAGTCAGTGGCAAAGAAGAAACTGGAACTCAACTGAATCCAAATGTCAAAATGATTCATTAAATACCTACTGTGTGCAAGGGTCCATGCTTTGGGGCAAGTGTACAGAATCAAAATGAGAATGGTTCATTCCCTCAACAAGATGACATCATATTAATTAACTCTTTATTCAGTTTTCCTTAAATTATGACCTGCTGCCTCCAGCTAAAATGATTCCAGTAAGTCCAAATCAAGTTTGCATACTGTCTTTATCTAGAACATTCAGTTGACTAATATTGAAAATCTCATTGATCTTCTTGGATTTAGTTGCTTGTATTCTGATGGATAAGGACATTAGTCTCAAAATATTGGGTTAAAAATATTAGCCTCAAATCAGTAGCCCCAATCATGCAATAGATGCAAATGTCATTGCAACATCCAAGGTACTAGGATGATTATGATGATATTTGGAATATTGATTTTGGCAGAAATCCTGATGGGAAAACTCCTTTCTCTAATGTAGATTAACACCTTTTCTGAAGTCAGTGAGTTTAGTGTATTTTCCTTGGGAACAAAGAGCTCAAGGGAGTAGAGCAAGATGACACCGTTTAGTATGTTTCCAAGACAGGTCTTTAACTCAAGGCTTCTTCATTTCCACTCAGTCTCCTTATGTACTCTGACACATTGTCCTTCGATAACTAGACTAGATATACCAAAGATAAAGGAAGCCAGAGAGACAGACAAGCAAAAATTATAGATAGATTGAGAGTTGATTGATTAGAGAGAGAGAGAGTAGGAAGAGAAATACAAGAGACCAACAGGTAGATTTGTCTGGTTTGTCCAGTCCCCTGTTTACAGATGTTTTAGGGAGGTCTCCAGTAGGGGAATCTCTTCTACCAACGTAGAACAGCAGTTTCTAGGGCTCTATAGCCATATTACTCCTCAGTAGAACTTGAAGACTGAGTTCCATGACTCCAATAGGAATTCTTTTTTTCCTCTCTCTGTCTAGTCTAATAGTGCAGGGGTGTTTGGGTTCTTCAAAGAGGACTAATGGTTCTTCCATGAGGGCTTGCAGAACCTTTCACATGGCTGTTCATCCAGTATTGGAGTTCTACAGTTTACCCATCTTTCACCTGTGGCTCCATGAAGCTGTAACATGCCCAGTGGCCACACTCCAGTAACATCATATTGGCAGGCAGGCTAAACCTGCTGGAGAGTAACTGACCATTTACAAACTGATGAGTGAGTCGGGGAGATATTTCCCCCAAGCATATGAACACTTCTCCCAACAGAATGGGCAAATGCGAAAAAAAATCATTCTAATAACCACAAAGGCAGCTGAAGCGGGTGCTATGAAGCCCCTAGAGCTTACTCAGCCATCACAGATGGTAAGACCATCATATCCCAGGCCATCAGCAATCATCTTGACTCTAGGCTTGCCACAGCCACTTTGAGGACTGTGGAATACAGAATGAGGCTGATGGCTTTCTGCAACTCTGCCTCATGAAAATCCAATTTATTTTTGAGTTAAGAAATTATCCCATGAAGTCATTTTTTCTCTTTGATTGAAGGATGTACAACAATTTGTAGTAGCAGTAGCAGTCTAGCAGGCAAACCATTTTTATTCACAAATATCTATAAAATTTATCTTTTATGGGGTCAGCTGGTTGGCTCAGTGGATGGAGAGTCAGGCCCAGAGATGGGAGGTCCTGGGTTCAAATTTGACTTCTGATACTTCCAGTCGGGTGACCCTGGGCAAGTCACTTAACCCCCATTGCCTAGTCCTTACCACTTTTCTGCCTTAGAACCAATACCCATTATTGATTCTAAGACAGAAAGTAAGGGTTTAAAAAAATTATCCTTTACCACCCCTACCAGATTCTGTCCTGCTTACACACTTCAGCTATGATCAATAGATTCTCTTAACTATTTATTACATGAATTGCACATTTCCACAAAAGTGTGTGGATATAAAATAAACCCTCTCAAATCTTTACCATTTTTCTCTGCTACCAGTAAAGTGTAAGGGCTAAAATTTAAAGGTTTGACTAAATGTATGAAAAAGTGGTCACTGAAAATGTATTAATCAAGTCAGGATGACTTTTTAGGGTAGTTTATTTACAAAAGGAGAAAGAGTAAAAGTAAGGAAATAGAGAGAGAGTAGATAATTTCTCCAGTCCAGTCTGAACCAGGAAGGGCTTTAGAGGTCCCAGCAAAGGTGGGGTCCAGAGGTGAGCTAAACAAGGGTTCCAGCCATGAGATCTCCTCCAAGAAGAGGGGCCTTTCTGGAGTTTAGTACCTCTAGAAAAGCCAAGAAAAGGAGTCAGCCTTTTCACTCACCCATATGGTAGTCCTAGAGAAAAATTCAAGAGCAGTCTCACCAAATTTCAGAATCTCAGGTCCATGAAGCAGATCCTTCACTAGCCTCTAACTTGAACTCCAGACTCCAAAGAACTGACTTCACAGAAAGATGCCATTGCTTTTAAACATGCTTCTTTGCATGACTTCCTGTGCATTACTTCCACTTTACATGGACCAGTTGCAGCTTTAGATTTGCTTAGGACTTCCCAGGGGTCAGTCAGTTGTTTCTGATTTATCACCCTCTATAACACACATGGGTCACAGACTTCCACCTACTTAAGGATAAGTGGGGTATAGATGCTTCTGGTAATTAAATCTAAAAGTGGGCAAGGGAGAGAGTTAATCCCATCTTCACAAAAGTCCAACAGAAAAAAAAGAAAGAGAAATCCCACTTAAAATAACTCTAGGCAATATAAAACTCCTGGTAGTCCAATACCTGCAACAACAAAACCAGGAACTGTATAATCACAACTACAAAATATTTTTTCACAAAAGTAAAGACAAATGTAAAAAATTGGGAGGAAACGGAATTGTTCATGGATAGGTCAAGCCAATAAAATTAAGATGAAAAGTCTGCCCAAATTAATTTACCTATTTAATGTCATGCCAGTCAAACTATACAAAAATCATCCCATAGAGCTAGAAAAAAAAATAATAAATTTCATCTGGAAAATCAAAAGGCCAAGAATATCAAGAGAATTAATGAAAAAAAAATAAAGGAAAGTGGCTTAGCTGTACCAGATCTCAAATTGTATTATAAAATGCCAATTATCAAAAGAATCTGGTAATAGACAGGAAATACAGTAGTGGATCAATGGAATAGAAAAGCACTCAATATGCAGTAGTAAATGACCATAGTGTTCGACAAAGCTAAAGACCCAAACTTTTAGAAAATGAATTCACTATTTAATAAAAAACTGATGAATAAACTGGAAAATAGTATGGCAGAAACTAGTCAGAGACCAACACATCACATTGTAGACTAATGTGAAGTCAAATGGATTCATGATTAAGAAATAAAAGGGAAGATCATAAATAAATTAGAGGAACATATATTTTACCTGTCAGATATATGGATAAGAGAAGAATGTATGTACAAATTAGACATAGAGAACATTATGAGCAAAATTAACTATATTAAATTAAAAAGAATTTGCACAAACAAAATCAATGCAACTAGGACTAGAAGGGAAACAATGAACTGGGAAAAATATAGCAAATGTCTCTGACAAAGGCTCCATTTCTTAATTCTCTAGAGAACTAGGTCAAATCTATAAGAATGCAATTCCCCATTTGACAAGTGGCCAATAGAATATAACAAGCAGTTCTCAGATGAAGAAATTAAAATTATCTATTTATATGAAAAAAATGTTCCTAATTCCTATCAATTAGAGAATGCAAATTAAAACAACTCTGAGATATTACTTCATACCTATAAACTGACTAACGTGACAAAAAATGATAAACGTTGGAAAGGATGTGAAAAAAATTGAATGCTAATAGAGTGTTGGGTGGAGTTATGAACTGATACAACTATTCCAGAGAGCACTATCAAACCATGCTCAAATGGTCATGATATTATGCATACTTTTTCCCCATCAATACCACTACTCGGTGTGTATGTCAAAGAGACCAAAGATGGGGAAAAGGATTTATTTGTACAAAAAATATTTATAGCAGCTTTTTTTGGTAATAACAAAGAAGTAGAAGTGGAAGGGGATGTCCATCATTTGGGGATTAACTGACCAAGTTCTATATGATTGTAATGGTATATTAGTAAGAAATGACAAAAAATGGAATGGAAAACTAGTAAGAAATGACAAAAAGAATTATCACAAAAAACTCAAAAGGCTTATAACAAGTGATACAAAGCAAAGGAACAGATCCAGTAAAACATTGTACACAATAACAGCAACAGTATAGAATCACAAACTAGGAATGAAGTAACTATCATCAGCAATGCAAGAATCCAGGATGACTCCAAGGGAATCAGTATGAAAAAGGCTATCTACTGAAAGAGAAAGTAATTGATAGGATTTGAATGAAGATTTAAACTTACCATTCGTCACTTAATTTCCTCTATGAGTTTTTCTGTAGTGTAACCTATATTTGTCTTTTTTCACATGATGAATATGGAAATGTGTCTTGTAAAATAACATATGTACAACCTATATCTGCCTATACCTGCCATCTTGGGGAATGGGAAAGGGTAGGATGAAGGAAGAAAGCATGGATTTTAAATGCTAGAAAATAAGTATGGTCATTTTAAATTTAATTTTTAAATTTTAAATTAAATTAAATTTTAATTTAATTTTATGTTTTTTAATTTTTTAATAAAATAGAGGACTTCCAAGCATTTCTAAAGAAAAGACCTGACTTAAACAGGAAATCTGATGCTCAAACACAGAACTCAAGAGAATCACCAAAAGGTAATTAAGAAAGAGAAAAAAAGAAAAATATGGAAAATGTTTTGCATAATAATACATGAATTACCAGATTGATATGCTTGTCAGCTCTGGGAGCAAGGAGGAAAACAATAGGGTGCATCTAACTTCAGAAAACTTATGTGGATATTGATTAAAATAAAAAATCCAAAGAAAAAAGGGAAAAACAAAACATAATGATTGTGAGTGGAGAGGGTATCTAAGAGAAAAGGACTGTCAAAAGTTTCAAATGCTGCAGTGTTCCAGAAGGGTAAGGACTGAAAAAAGCCTAACCACTTTGGTATGTGAGTTAGTCATGGTAACTTTGGAGAGAACAGTTTTTATTTAGTTGATGAGATTAGGAGGTATTACAAAATTGAATGAAAAGAGAGGAAGTGGTGTTCATAAGAACAGCCATGTTTTTCAAGGAGTGTGGACAAGAAGGGGAGAAGATGCGAGCCTGAGATTTTATGGTCTAGTGAAGGATTTTTTCTTCTTTTTTGGTGGGGGGGTTAGAGATGGGAAGCAGGCAGGTACTAGGTATATATTTTATTTTTACGTTTTGCTTGTTTTTAATTTAGAGGGGGCAGTGACTAATGCCTGAAGGAAGACAAGGGAAGCATTTAGCAAGGGAGGGAAGATTGAATAATTGAGAAAAAAGAGATTGTTGAGGGGGCAATCCAACTGCATAAAACAGTAAGGGAGGGACTCAAAGATACATGTAGAGAGCTTTTGGAAAGAAGAAGGGCTTTTTCCAAGATTAAATAAAGGATTAAGGCAGAGAGAATCAGGTGAAAGGGTTGAGGTTATCAAGAAAGAGAGATGAGGTTTCTCATGTCCCTGGTAATGAGTACATATGGCCTAACATCCCAGTAAACCATTCTCAAGTGAATTTTTATTATGGTTTATTGTCTTAAAAGGTCCTTGTGTGGAGTGAAGAAAATTGGGGAAATCAAATTCCTCTCTTTCCCCACCACAATCTGAGAAGTGATGTGTCTAATGGCCCCAGGAAGAGAGTGAACCATGTGAGTGAGTAGGCCAAGTTGGAAGCTGCTTCAAAATAGTCTTCAATAAATGTGTCTGAAAGCACTTTGGAAAGTTATAAAGTTAAACAAGTCATAGAGCCCAAGCCCATTAATTACCATTCAGAAAAGCAGCAGAGCATAAAGAAAGAGTTTATTGTGAGAGGTAATACCCCAGGCAGTGTTTCCCACTCTTCTGGGTGGCCACCATATTTCTGAGGGGCTTCCATGGTCCAAGACGATGCTGGTAGGGAGAGAGCCATAGGGCCTTGGGAAACAGGGCACGGACTCAAAATTAGAAACCAAATGAGGTATTTGTAAGAAAAGGGAGCTGTGTCTGGCACTTATATGGGGTGCAAAAAAACAGTAATTTAAGAGGGGAAACAGAAGATTGTGTGAAACATGTTGGCTGGGGAGGGGAGAAAAGGCAATATTGAATGGAGGTGCATGAAATTTGATCATGTGCCAAGGGAGTCCTGGGTGGGCAGAAATTCTGGGAAGTCCATTTTAAAGAGGGCGTGTAGGTAGGGGAATAATTAGGGAAATTATCCCTATGTCTCCAGAGTTACCCTCCCTTCTAGGTCTGTTAGTTGGGACTTTGGGTTTTCAAATGATAGCAGCTTAGATATCAGCTGTCCATTGGAATTTCAGGGCACTCCCAATCCATTCCTTCCTTTGGACCTCATGAAGAATTTAGTGTGATTAAAGCAAAAGTAATGCTCTAAAGAGTAAAACATTGTTCCAGGGAATTGGTAGGAGATCCCGGATCCAAATCTGGGTCACTTTAGACCAAGAGCTTCTACTGGTCATCCCCTGAGTCATTTAGATCATTCCTCCATTCAGGCTGATGTGGCCAAGACGACCATTCCATCCATGATCTAGAGGCATTGAGATGCTCTCTGGACTAGTGAATGACAGCTAGGACAAAACCCATGATGCAGAAATCTCTTTAGAAGCATGCTGCCCAAAAGGAAGGACCCAGACCTGGTGTATAATGTGAACAAAGAACCAGACTTTGCCTTTAGAAGCTCTAAAAGGGACACAGCAGATTCATATTTGGATCCCTGTAAAAAGCCCAAGGCAGAGATAAATCCACCTTGGCTGTAAGTGCATGACGTGAGGCCAGTAAGAGTTTGTTGCAGAGTGAAGGGACTGAGCTTCATTTGGAAGGTTGGGGATCCTCAGAGGCAGGAGCTAGGATGGAGTATGTTCTAGCAGGCCAGTCCAAAAGAGAGATGGAACATCAGCCTGAAAGAACAGGGAGGAAACCAAAAGAGCCACGATGTAGAATGAGTGGGTGGTGGGGAGTCTTTTGAAGACCATTGCAAAGGGAGGAAAGCACCAGGTTGGGAACTGTTTCAGTCCTCAAACAGAGGCATCCTTTGTGTTCATTTGTTTGTTTTCTGATATTAGTGGTAACAGGGAACCAATAGGGTTTGTTGATTAGAGGAGTGATGTGGTCTCATCTGGAGTGAGGATAAATAGAGAATAAGTTATAATGGGACAATACTGAAAATGGACCCTGCTTAGGAGATTGCCCCAATAGTCCAGCTGGAGGCAGCCAATTGAAATTTGCTCCTATATTCTATGCTCTCAGATCCACACAATATTTCTAAGGAAGCTGTTTCAATAGTTGAACTCAAAGAATAATCGTTAAAGGCTCAGTGTCATGAGAACTATCATGGAATACCTCTAGGCTCCATGCTTGGCCCTGAATTAATGATTTGAATAAAGGTGTACTTTGTATGATAAAAATAATGTTCAAGCAGGAAAGCTAATAAGATGTTTGAAAAAGTGAGAAATTACAACAAGAATACTGCACTGTCTACTAAGAGGAAATCAAATAGGGAAAAATGCAAAAATCTAAATATTTAAATACAAGAAATGAACTTCAAATGGAGAGAAGTTGTCTGAAAAAGGCTCTGGAGGGGTTAGTGAACCACAAGTGTCATATGATTCGGTGCTAAAATAGGGAAGAAATTAAAAAAAAAAAAAGAAAAACTCTAATGTGATGTTTGTTTAAAATATATTCCAGGGAGGTCCTAGGTTCAAATCTAGCCTCAGACACTTCCCAGCTGTGTGACCCTGGGCAAGTCACTTGACCCCCATTGCCTAGCTCTTACCATTCTTCTGCCTTGGAACCAACACACAGTATTGACTCCAAGACAGAAAGTAAGGGTTTAAAATAAATAAATAAATAAATAAACAAACAAACAAATAAATCAATCAATCAATAAATAAATAAATAAATGAATGAATGAATGAATGAATAAATAAATAAACAAACAAACAAACAAATAAATAAATAAATAAATGAATGAATGAATGAATGAATGAATGAATAAATAAATAAATGAATGAATGAATGAATGAATGAATAAATAAATAAATAAATGAATGAATGAATGAATGAATAAATAAATGAATGAATGAATGAATAAATAAATAAATAAATAAAATATATTCCAAATATTCCAGAAATAAGGAGGTGATTGAAAGCCCTACTATAGCCTCCTGCTTCAGATTTCATCATAGGATTTTGTTCATTTATGGTACCATTGTTTTGGGCATTACTTAGTTGGTGAGTCATCAGCGTAGGGCAGCATTGGCTAATGTATTCAAGTTCATGTACTCAAACTGCAACTTTGTGCAGCCTGTGAGCCCCCTGCATTACCCCTGACAGCTGACGGAGGAGGTGCTCACTTTGGGAAAATGGAAAGAGGGTCATGGCATGTAAAAAAGTCCTTAGGCTGTGGGAAGAGGGGGAGCAGAGCAGTCGCCCCCTGCTCCCCATGCCAAGCTAGTACACCTGCCAGTACTTTGCCAGCACTGGAGCAGGACATCCAAATTCTGGAGAAGGGTAGAGCATTCAGGAGGAAATGGAGATCAGCTGTATGACAAGCTTCAGAGGGAGGAAGAAAGGAACTGGCTCGGAACTTTGGAGAGGGCAGGTTCAGTTGAATGTGGAGGTTAGAAGCCAGACGGAGAGGGTTTAGAAGCAAGTAAGGGGAGAAGAAATGGAGATAATAGCACTTGTAGATGGTTTTCTTACAGAGTTTAAATAAGAAGAGAAGGACGGAAATTCTGGCCATAGACCTTGTCTTGATGCAGGGACCCAACTCGGGTCTTCTGGTCTTAAAATCCTTCTACTGATGTGGAAATGGCTGGACTGTGGAGAAACAAGCATTTTGACAGGTTGTTGGTAGCCATATAAATGGGCACAACCATTGTGGAAAACAATTTGGAATCCTACACAAAAAGGTACTATAGAATTTGTGCCCTTTGACCTTCCTATGCCAATGTGAAACCTAACAAAAGAGAGCAAAGACAAAAGTGTGTGTGTTTGTGTGTGTATATATACTTGTACAAAAATAGCTCATCTATATATATAGCAGATCTCCTGTGACAGTCAAAAAACAAACAAAGAAACAAAACCTGTACTCTAAAGAGATGCCCATCACCTGTGGAGGTGTTGAATGAGTTAAAATTGTAAGATAACAATTAATATTCCATAACTAGGTATTATACTATATATTAATAATAACTAAAGTAAAAGCTAGCTACCTTACTGAGCTGGGATCCCAAGAGAAGACAGTGAGGGGGAGGTGCTATAGAACGTATAAAGCCATCACGTGACCCCATGCCAATGTGGAGGTGCTGGAAAAGGGAAAAGGATTCCAGGTAATATAGAAAGGAATTTTGGGTTATGTAGTTTTATGGGTTCAAGAATTTCCAACTATACAGAGTCTATGAATGTGCTAGAATATTGTTATGCTGTAAGAAATGAAGAAAAATAGATCATTTCCAAAGAGATATAGAAAGACTTGTAAAAGGGACACAAAGGTAAGTGAATAAGACCAGGAGAACATTCTACTCAACACACAATTTCTAATATGTGATCAATTTTCAGGTATTTTTTTAAATTTAAATTTTAAATTTAAATTAAATAAATTTAATTAAATTTTAAAAATTCCATTTTTAATGGAATGAAAAATGAGATTAACAGCCACTTGATATAATAAGAACAATGTGAAAAGAAACAACACTGACAACTGTGAGGAATTATAGCCAAGGCAATGATCATTCATGATGCCAGAGGACCAATAATGTATCCTGCTGTCCATAACACAGAAAGGATGGATATAGCAAGAGAATTTTAGCTATTTACAGATATTTATACACCTATATATACATATATGCATAAATATATATACATACACACAACCATTTAAGGAATGCCTCTTCCTTGACTATACATATTTGTTATTAAATGATTTGTTTTTCTTTTCTTGCCCCCCCCCCAATGGGGAAGAAGGAGGGAGACAGAAAATAGAAGATTTATCTTCATTATTTTTAAAGAGAGATTTTGGAGAGTGATCTAAAATTATGCCCAGAGAATTATAAAACCATGTATATGCTCACACTCTGCAATACCACTAGTATTCCAAAGGGAGCCTAGATGTTCTAAAATCAACTTAAATCAGCTCTCTTTGTTGTGGCCAAGAACTGGGAATCAAGGGGATGGCCATGAATTGGAGAATAGCTGAACAAGTGGTGGTGGATGTCTGTGATGAAATAGAACTGCATCATGAGAAATGATAATCAGGTTCATTAAAAACACAACAACAACAACAACATGGAAAGACCTACATGAAGTTACGAAAAGGAAACTGACTGGGGCCAAGAGAACAGTATATACAGCTACAGTAATGATGTTTGGAGAATAACATACAAACACCCACCTATAGAGGAACAAATGATGAGTGGAAACATGAAAAAATACTTATATGTAGATATATAGATAGAGTCAAGAGAAGCTTCCTCTAGTGAAGAGAGGAGGAGAGAGGGAGACACCTGGGAATTTTGATGTAACCGATAATATAAATAAATTAAGACAAGATAAAGCCAAAATAGAAATAATGAATGTGAAACATGGCATGAACTTTGAGAGGATGGCACAATATTATTACTTGTAATTATTGTGTTTGTTGGGTGAGATCTCCCACCAAAAGGAGGTCATCTGGGAAGGTTTGTAAAGTAGAAATAAATCATTAATAAGTAAATAAAATAAATAATATTGATTCACAAAATAAAATAACAATAAAACCTTTAATATGAGTGAGCTAGATGAGATGATTTAAGGTAACTTCCAGGGATAAAAATTTGAAAACAATTTTTTTCCAGATTTGCTCAAAATCTCAGATCATGAGCTGATGAAGTGACATTGAAGGTCTGGCTGCCTTGGATGGTGGAATCACCATAGAATAGCACAGGATCTTCTGGCTCCTCTTGCAGAAATAAAACACTGTTTAGAGCATGAGCCACTCCAAAGGCAATGGGAGTGTGTATGTATTGATTGAATATGATTTTTTATTACAGCGGTCACTTTGGAATTCTCATACACCATAACTTATTTGTTTTGCTGTGTTCTTGTTTTGTAATATCCAAGAAGATTTTTACTTAGGAGAGCCAAGAAGACCCTGGCAGGATGATCTTCTAGAGTTTTTAATATACTAGCAAAATAGTAATGGAGATAATAAATACTGCTCTGCTCCCCGTTGGAAATCAATAAAACAATGAACAAAGAAATGGGGTTTTAAATTGAATTGCACCAACTGTCAGGCACCCCTTTAAAGTTGTAATTGAAATTGATGGTTCCCATTCAATTTATATGGAGATGGCTCCACCACCAAACTGTGGGCCTGATATACTGGGAAGACTTCAGGGACCAGATTGAGAAGGACTGAGTTCAAGCCTCATCTTCCCCATGTCTGAGTAGAATGACCTTGGGCAAGTCACTTAACCTTCATGATGCTCCATTTTCTCAGCTGTAAAAGAAACAAATCAATACATAAATAAATGAATAGTTGTTCTATGGGGTCATTATGAGAACGCTGCTTGGCAAAACCCTGAATTGGAATATTGGTGAGTAGGTAAAAATAATATAATATATATGTATGTGTGTGTGAATATATATATATATATATATAATATTTATATAAGTATGTATCCAATGACTAATTCACACACACACACACACACACACACACACACACACACACACACACACACCAAATTGCATTTCCTGAAATTAAAACCTTTGGGCATGGAAAGGAGAGGCACAATGCCCAGGGAGCAAGTCAACGATGGCCATCGATTATCCACATGTTGTCTTTATGAGGCAAAGAGCCACTCTTAGTCCTTTAAAGTCAAACAGTCCTGACTTAGGGCTGGGAATCCGGGACCTTAAGGAAATGAGTGGGCATCAGTCCTTCTGGCGGCTTGAATCATCGAAATGATTCAGTCCAAGTGGTTGGCCCGGCCACAACGCTTGGAGAGAAGCCCAACGAAAGGAAGGGAGGCGACGTTTCGGCCTTGTGGGACTCGGTCCCTCACCTCTAGCCCTTTGCTAGCAGGGAATCATGGCGGAGCAGGTGAGTGCTGCCTCCTCTGAAGCCACATGGGCTCACATCCCTGGGCACGATTCTCCAGCCAGGCATCAGGAGGTTGGAGGTCCAGCTTGGTCTCTTGACCCTCCCTGGCAGCACACTTTCTTCTCCAGCCTCCAGGAGGGAAGAGGGGCTAAAATCTCCTCTGGAGAGGCTGCTTGGAAGAGAATCTGAGCCTCCCAGACTCATTTTCTTCATTGCACAGTGACGATTATATAATTTTATATAATAAAATTCTGGTGGTTGGAGACACAAGGAGATTTTCAGAAAAAAAAAAAAGAAGCGAGTTCTCTGAAGCCCGAAGAGACCCAAGCCGCAGGCCTTGAAGAGGAAGGAAACAGCCAGGATGATCTCATTGTTGAATTTCTAGGAAAGATGAGTCACCCAGTCTGCCAAAGTACAGTGGAGCTGGAGGGAAGACGGACTTCAATAGAAGTGTGTGTCCCAGGCCCCCCACCCCACCCCCTGGCCTCCCCCTGCCCCTCTCTCGGTGGGAGCTGGGGTCTCAAGTTTCTCTTAGAAGAAAATAAAAATCCAATAAGCACCAAGAAGGCTGCCTGGGATGATGGGGAAAGCTCTGCAAGAAAGCTCTGAAAAACACTCAGAGCAGGCATCAGCTTCTATTTTTAATGAATTCATGAAGCTTGGGAGGGAAAACAGATGACCACAAAAAGCTCCTGGCTTCTGCCATTCTCCAATCCTGTAGAATCCACAGCCTACAGGGTCCCTTCAAAGGGTCAGGGCTATCCCTGATCCAGAGCTGAAGGTGGGGAAGGGTCTCAAGCATTCAAGAGTCAATTATGGAAATGAGAAAAATAGCCTCAGATGGGTAGAAAGCATTTTATTTCTGTGCCCATTGACTCACAAAAAGCTTCACACACCAGGGCTGAGAGGAGGGGTTGCAGGTAATGGCATACCCATTTTAAAGACTGGAAAACTGAGGAGTAGGGAAGTTAAATGATTTCCCCAAAATTATAGAGCTAAGAAGTCCAAAGCAGGTTTGGGTCCCAGATCCTCCTGATGACCAGGCAGCATACCATCTACTCTGCCTGCTCGGTGCTCGCTGAAAAGGACAGAGCTCAGTTTCTTCTTCACCAGCCTTTGAGAGCAGCCTGCAGGGTTATCGAGCCTGAAGTCCTCCCACAATGACACATGTAATAGCAGGAGTCTCTGTGGAGCCTGGTTGTGTGTGTATATGTGTAGGGGGGGATGCTTTCCATCCTTTCTCCTCCTTTGGAGTAACAGAGAAGTGTTTAACCCGGGGAACCTGTGCTCACACTCTCAAGTCGCTCCTTCATCATCCATCTGTCTCGTATCTTGGGGAACGGGGAACTGAGCCTTGGGCCAGGAAGTTGCTTTTGATCAGTCATTTTTCAGTCTGACATTGGGACCCCACTGGGGTTTTCTTGGCACAGACGCTGGAGCAGCTTGCTATTTCCTTCTCTAGATCATTTTACAGGTGAAGAAATTGAGGCAGACAGGGTGAAGTGACTTGCCTGGGGTCACACAGCTAGGAAATGTCTGATGTCTGATTTGACCTCAGGTATTCCTGAGTTCAGGCTCCAGCATTCTATTTACTATGCAATTCACCTGAGGCAAGAGAATATAATCAGGCATCAGATACTAGCTCTATACTTAATGTCTGCCTCAGTTTCCTCTTTTGTTAAAAATATGGATAACAACAGCACTCACATCCCTGGGTTTTGTGAGGATAGGATGAGGTAAGATTCATAAAGTGCTATATGAACGCTAGCTATTTGTCATCATCATCCAAAGAAGACCTATGTGTACCTCAAATTAAAATAGTGGGGTTCTGCATAGGAGAGATACATGATCATTCATGGAACTGAACTAACAGACAAGGCAGCCTTCCTTCCTCATTCAGGCAGTGAACCCTGGGCACCAGGCACTAAGCTTCCCCAAACCCTCTCTTCTTCCAGCCCCCTGACCCCAAGGATAAAGCTCAGAGCTTTGTCCCTTTGTCCTTTTCCCTTCCAGGAGGATATGGATGGTGCAGTCCTCCGACCCTGAGCCCAAGCTCTGACAGTGGAAGAGGAAAGAATCCATGAGAAGCCAGAGTGTGCAGCCCAGGGTTAATGTTCTGCTTAGAACTTCATGCAACTATGTCATATAATGACTGATGACCTCTGAATCCCTCTTCCTCCTAGAGACTGAAGTGGAATGAGGGCATTGGCAACTGGGATGGAATGTTCTGTTTGTTCTTGCTGTACCTCTGAAGTGTCTATCTATTCCGTTGTTACAAATTTCTCCAATTGTTCAGTGGTGGAATGGAACTGGATTCCACGGGAGCCATAAATCTGATAATTCATGAGGGCTTGGACCAGTGGCTGAGACTAGATGCATCACTCCTCCTCAAGGAACTAAAGAACCCTGGGGAGAATGGTTCCTAGGAGGTGAGGGCCAAGGTAGTCACAGTGACATTGGCAAGATCCAAACAGTTCCTTGCGAAGGTTCAAAAGTGAATGGAGGATCCAGTGTTTCGCACATAGTAGGCACTTAAATCAAACTTTATTGATTGATTGACCAAGCAAGGCCACATATGGCTAGTCAGGTGAGAAGAGAAATTCTATAGTTGCTGGAATTGTCATTCATTGTATTTGCTGTTGGGGCAATCAGTGCTCTTGGGGACTCTCTTGGCAGAAGATGGGATTTCTTGATTCCAGAAGGTTTATCTCGTAATTTGTGTTTCACAGAGTACAGAGTTGGGGTCCATGATGGCTGTGTATGTATGTCTGGCTCTCCCTTCCCTCCCCCTTCCCCATTCACCTCTGATGAGGGTCTCACTTTGTCTGGGAAAGCCCCATTGCAGGAACACAAGGGCACTCATTGTCTGCTATGGCTACTAAAAGAAGGAGGTCCCCAAGAGCTTGCCAGCTTCTTCCAGGATCTGGTTCTTATTTGGAGCAAAGTAACTTTTCCACCACTTGGCTTTCCAAAAGGTATTTTTTAAACTATGAGAAAACCATTCTAGAGCTTACTCTCTTTAATGTCATGACCTTAGCAAAAGATCGACTTGGAGGAGACAGGGGGAACCTTTGTCATATGTGCTATGGAGTTCTTCCAGGCATCCTATGATTGAAAGCTCAACTTTAGGGAATAATCTCATCTCCTCTCTTCCCTTTACAAAAGAGAAGAGTCAGGAGCAGACAAGTTCAGTGGTTTGCCCATAGACAACCACAAAAAAGTCCTAGGCAGGGCTCACAGTAAGCCATCTGACTCCCTCCCCAGTGTTCACCGCACTACATCTCACTGTTCCTAAACCAATATATGGCACTAAATTCAATTCCTCTCCCTCCCCCTTTAACCTTCTTCACCTCCATATAACCATGTTGGCCCCAATATGGGTACAACTGGCCCTTTCCTTTTTAAATTAATGATTATTTCTTCTTCTTCTTCTTCTCTCTCTCTCTCTCTCTCTCTCTCTTGGCAGAAGATGGGATTTCTTGATTCCAGAAGGTTTATCTCGTAATTTGTGTTTCACAGAGTACAGAGTTGGGGTCCATGATGGCTGCGTATGTATGTCTGGCTCTCCCTTCCCTCCCCCTTCCCCATTCCCCTCTGATGAGGGTCTCACTTTGTCTCTCACTCTCTCTCTCTCTCTCTCACTCTCCCTCTCCTCCCCTCTCTCTGTCTCTCTGTCTGTCTGTCTGTCTCTCTGTCTGTCTGTCTGTCTGTCTGTCTCTCTCTCTCTCTCTGTCTCTGTCTCTCTCTCTGTGTCTCTCCCTCTCCTCCCCTCTCTCTGTCTGTCTGTCTGTCTGTCTGTCTGTCTGTCTGTCTGTCTCTCTCTCTCTCTCTCTCTCTCTCTCTCTCTCTCTCTCTCTCTCTCTCTTTCTCTCCTTAACTCTTACTCTTGTCTTAGAATCAATACTACGTATCAATTCCAAGGCAGAAAAGCAGAAAGGGATAGACAATAGATGTTAAGTGACTTGCCCAGGGTCACACAACTAGCAAGTATCTGAGGCCAAATTTGAATCTAGGACCTCTTATCTCTAGGCTTGGCAGTCTCTCCACTTCACCACTTCACTACCCTTACTGCTTCTTTTTAATTAAGTACTGGCTTCTGTTGTTTCAACCTAAGGTTGTAGTGGTTGCTGTTGTGTTGTTTGACCTCACCCAGCTCAAGTCATAACTCCCAATTCTAGTTCAATTATAATCAATATTGCATTTTTTTCTTTATGGTTGATGATGTTCAGATACAAAGGGTGAAAGGACAAACCACTTCTATCAGGTTTTATGTTTAATGATCTCAAAGGTAAATTATAATGCATGGGGGTAGAATAGAGGAAGAATAGGATCATGGGAAGAAGAGAAATCTTAAGAGTCATGAGATCCTCTTTTAGATGCTTACATAGTACACTTACTAGTTCTGTAACATTGGACAAGTCACTTAGTTCCTATAAGTCTCTATTTCTTTCTTCTTCCCTTATTTAGACTTCCTTAGCAAATTCTTTAGTCTCAGATTATCAGATAGCCAGTTCAAAAAGTACCATACCTGATTTTCAGATGGAGAGAGAGCCTAAGCAAGGTTGAGTAATTTGTCTGGGACCACAAGTCTAGTAAAAGGCAGGTATGGGAAGAAAGAAGAGAGATGGAGAAACACTAATTTTTTTTTTTTTTATGGAAGCATATGCCTATGGAATTCCCTTCTGCTTCTAAATTTATAACCCCCTCTAACCTATTCCCAGATCAATCACTTTCCAGATGACCTAGCCTCCTCAGAAGCCTGCCCCCCTTTACCAGATCCCCTTTATACATTGTCTTCTCCCATTAGAATATTATAACATCCTCAAATAGTCTGTTGAGTTAGGTCAGGTAGACATTATTATTATTCCTATTTCAAGGCAGATGAAATTGAGCTCCAGAGAAGGGGAAAGGCTAGTGGCTAATTGAACAGAACTCATTAAACTGACTTCTGGGAATCATCTGCTCCAGTCCAGGATGTAGTTTTTCTAGTCCTCCAGATATTGGGAGAATGGGGCTATATTTGCTTCCTACTCTTTTGTCACTAAGCTTGCAATTCTCCCTCACCTTGGAATGTCAGGGAATTTCTATTGTTAGCTAGAGTATAGAAGGGCATGTGCAGTTACAAATGATTAAATTCTAATTAAAGTCTTTGTCTCTTTCTTAGAACCTTGAAGTATCAGAAGCTTATCTACCCAGGGAGAAGCCCGAGGGAAAAGTTCTAAAGGCCTTCAGAACTCTTTAATGCTTACTTTGAGGGATAGCTCAAGGTCTCCATCCTGGCACTAGCCAGGAAAACTAACATTGACTAAGTCCCTGTATGTCTATGAAGCTTTAATGATTTCTTATTGCCTTTTATTTATGTCTTTGAAACCAAACACTGTGTCCCTCTCCTCTTTCTTCAAATATAACTTAATAGAGAGACATCTAGGTGACTCAGAGAACCAGGGCTGGATATGAGAACTGGGGTTCAAATCTGACCACAGACATGTCTTAGCTGTGTGACCCTGGGCAAGTCACTTTACTCCCAATTGCCTAAGTTTTACCACTTTTCTGCCTCAGAACAAGTATTTATTTACTGATTTTAAGAGAACAAGGTTTGATTGTTTATTTTTCATAAAAATAATTTAATAGAAAAGTGGTCATGTGATTTCCCCAAAACTCTCAAACCACTTGGAAGCCTAGAAAAGATCTTCCTCCTCCCAATTAGCCTACTCCTTAGTAAATTGGAAATACTTCCTAATCCCACTTTCTCAATCCCCTCAGCCAATTACTATGATGATTTCGAAAAGATTAAATCAAGAAGCAGAAGTAATAAAGAAATCCTCATCCCCTCAGCTTTCTAGGCATCCATCAGTCATGTTTCCTTCATTCTGATCTTTAGCTATGCTCACCAGAACTCAACTTCCTGCCTCCAGAGCCCAGACCTCTGTATATAAAGCTTTCACCTCATATAGGCCAGGCCTCAGCTCACCACATACTTCCCAGGCATCCCCACAGCTTATTGACATCCACCTCTCACCTACCCCTCAGTTCAGCTCTTTCCCAATTAAAACATAAGTCCTTCAAGGACAGGGACTGTTTTGTTTTGTTTTGTTTGTTTAAATTTCAGGGCTTTGCACAGTGCCTGAAAAAAAATAAGCACTTAATACATGTTTGTTTTATACATTCACTCATTCATTGGCTAATTCATCCCTTATTTACTTTGTTGTTTTGTGTTTTGTTTTGTTTTGTTTGTACATTTACCAATCAAGGTATAAGAAACTCTTTTTGGAAAAAGAGCACTACTAATACTTATTAGAGGTGAAATTTTCCTGATACAAAAATGGAAAGGAGGGAGCCTATCTCTGAAGGAACGGCCATACTCTCATTCCGAATCAGACAGAGATCTGGATGACTGTAGCACAACCTTTCTCCATCTCCAGCATTTACCACAGTGTCTTCATACATAGTAGATGCATAATAAATATTTGTTGACCTGTTTTCCTGACTGATGTTCAAAATGTCCTATAAAAATGAGAAAGAGGAGAATGAGAATGATGATGATGATGATGATGAGGAGGAGGAGGAGGAAGAGAAGAAGAAGATGATGATGATGATGAAGATGATGATGATGATGAAGAAGATGATGAGGAAGAAGAAGATGATGAAGAAGAAGAAGAAGAAGATGATGATGATGATGATGATGAAGAAGAAGAAGAGGAGGAAGAGGAAGAGGAAGAAGAAGAAGGAAGAAGAAGAAGAAGTTGTTATCCCCATTTTATAGCAGAGGGAATTGAGGCATGACTTGCCTAGTTGCCCAAGGTCAATCAGCTAATAAAGTTATGAAGAATGAATCAAAGTCAGGACTTCCTGACTCCAAATCCCACTCTCTATTCACTCTGCCATCTATCTGCCTTTATTTGTTTTTGAATATATAAATCTTCCATGGTCTTTTTAGTTTTCCCTTTTAAGTGTGGATATTAAATGATTACTATGAACTTTGTTACTATTACTGTGAACATTGCTGTTTGTTCAGAGAGACATTTTGCTGGCAAATGTAGGAACAGATATAGGTCAGAGAAACTGAACAAGTCTCCTTATTCTGGAAGTTCTTAGACTCTCCAAGAGAGCCATCATTCCAATTTCAGTGGTGAAAGGCCATAAGTCAGACAAAGAGAGTTGGAGTTTGATCTCCGAGCCTAAGTGTTTTCTACCTTAACCCACTACTTGTGGTACTCTTTATATCCTACCCTTTTTTCATGATCATCCACATTTTAGACTTAATCATTGAATGCCCTCATGACAAATATTAATAATCAAAGAATATCAGAGGAGAATAGGATCTTAGAAGCCAGAATAGAGGTAGAAAGGGACATAGAACATAGAATATAGAATGTCAGAACTGAAAGGATGTTGATACCAACATCAAAGACTGAGAAAATTGGGGAGAATTAAAGGAAAGAACCCCTTAGACACAGTACATAGAATGTTAGAGCCATACAGAACCTTGAAATCACCTCATTGAAACACCTCATTTCACAAGTAAAGAAAAAAGCTTAGAATAGCTAAATGACTATCTCAGCTCACCTAAAATGGTGTTGACATATCTGGGACTTGACCTCAAGAATGCCTACTCTAAGCCCAGGGCTGTGTCCTAGCACCATATTATTTTTTACAGTTAATATTTTATACCTTTATGTCTTTAATAGCTTAATTTCAGTTGGATATTATAAAAAGGCATAAAATACTCTTATTGGCTTCTGATTTTATGCATATGCTTTGCATTTCAATCAGGACTCTCACTGAAGGATTTACAAGAACCTTGTTTCATATTATAGGTGAGTCACAGAGGTGAAAATACTTCCCTAACCTGGGAACAGCATAACATTTATGGGCATCCAGCTCAATTATCTTTCTACAGCATTTCTTTTATACTCAAAAAGACTTTAGTAGCATTCTTCCTTAATCCATATGAGGATGCCAGCTTGCATCCATTCATCCATGCATCCTGGGAGTCAGAGGAATTAGTTTCATATTTCATCTCTCATGCTGACTACCTGCTTTACCTTGGACAAGTCATTTAATTCCCATGGACATTCATTTTCTCATCTATAAAATGAGAAATTTAGGCTAAATTGCTTCCAAGGTTGTTTCCAGCTCAAAATCTGGGATTCTATGGTTATATGGAGATGAAGAAGGTTAAAAGGGGAGGGAAAGGCATTGAATTTTGGCTAAAAATCTGCTAATTGAAAAAGTTGAGGGCAAATTGTTTTCAGTAAAAGCTGTCATCTATTGGGAAAATTGATCAATTGCTATTAAGTGCCCATTATGCTTGTTATGTGACCCTGGACAAATCATTTAACGCTGTTTCCTCTAGTTTTCTCATCTGTAAAATGAGCAAGAGTAGGAAATAGCAAATCACCTGAGTATCTCTGCCAATAAAACCCTAAATAAGGTCACAGAGAATTAAACACAACTGCACAACACTGACATATATACAAAACTCTGTCCTAGTCACTGATGGCACAGACAAAAATGCAATATTCTTACTCCACCTATTCAGCTCAGGGGGAAAAAGTATATCTATATATCTATATCTCTCTCTATATATATAAATATATATGCATGTGAACATACTATATGTGTGTGGGTGTATAACATCTGGTTTATTTTTGAAGGGGGTTGCCAGAAAGGTATTCCAACATCTGCCAACTTGACTTATTAAAAGGAGACCACTTTCCCTTTTGTCCATGCATCCAATATGCAGGATATATTGACTTTAAAGAAAAAGCAGTTGGTCTGGGGAGAGAGATGAGGGGGAACTGTATTAACCTTGCATTCCCCTTGGTTTGTATTTCATGTGCTTAGTGTGTTGGGAATGCTAAAATTTGAAGTAGCCATAAATATGGAGTCATTTGGTATGGCAAGATGGTTTTTTAAAGCTTTAAGGCTTTAAAAAAACAAAAAATGTCATTGCAGTCCTTCTCCTCTGTTTCACAGATGAGAAAACTGAGCCTCAGGAAAGTTAGATGAGCTGGAATCAGACCAAAGTCAGAGCTCATCAGAATCCAGAGTCATTGCCCTTTTCCTTGAATTTCAAAACTAGAAGGAAGCAGCATCTTATGGTACAAAGTAAATTAGCTCTAGGGTGATAGGAAATGTTTATGTGAATTTAAGTAAATCTCTTCTCTTCCTGTCCCTCTACTCCTGAGTAAAATGAAGAGATATAATCTAGTAATCTCATAAGTACTATGTTGTTGCTACTGAAGAAATCTATAATGACTCCCAGCTACTAGTAACCACATTTATATTGTCAGAGTCCCTATTTCCCAATCACTGCTTAATCTACCTTCATTCATGGTTTTGTCTCCAAGGACTATCATAACTCTCTTTCACAGAAAGGGTTCATTTTCATTGCAAAAAAAAAAAAACCACCTCTAGATATGCAAAGAGATCAAAGATAGGGGAAAATGTCCTACTTATACCAAAATATTTATACTAATTTATATTAATTATTTTCTTGTGATAGTAAAGAACTAGAAATTTAAGGGATGTCCATTGGTTGTGAAATGACTGAACAAGTTGTGGTATATAATTATAATGGAATACTATTGCATGATACCAAATGACAATCAAGAAGATCACACACAACAACAACAACAACAACAACCACCACCACCACCCCTGGATTCCTATGAAGTGATGCAAAGTGAAGGGAGAAGAAATAAGAGAATGTTGTACACAGAAGCAACAATAATGTATGAATGACTTAACTATTATCAACAAGGCAAGGATCCAGGACAACATCAAGAGACTTGTGACAAAAGAAAGGCTATCCATGGTCATAGAAGGAATGTACGGAATCAGAATGCAGATGGAAGCATGCCATTTTTCACTTTTGAATTTTTTTTATCTATTTAAGAAAGTGATACATATCTTCTTTCACAATTTGATGAGCTTGGAAATATATATCATATATTAACACTTGTACAGCCTATATCATATTACCTACAGTCTTGGGGATAGGTGAGGTGAAGAGGACAGGAGAGAACATGGATTGCAAATGTCAGAAATGACTGTTGAAAACTGTAGCAGCATGTAATCTGGAAAAAAAATAAAGGTTCTCAGTGCAGAAAAATGGAGAAGAGAAAATGTGGTGAAGATGCTAATACCAGCTTATTACTAAAGTGTACTCATACTAAAGTGAACCAATATTAATGAGAATTGCCTAGGAATGAATGAGTCTAAGTATTCTCTCCATTCTGTGGGAAGGAAAAAAAAAGAAGATAATGAATTCTCTTTTCTTCTAGCTCAAGCCCCCAAATAAATAAATATATACATATATATGTATGTATATAAATATATATATATATATTTTTATATACATACATATCTTTTCCCCCCCTCCAGGACTATTACCCACAAACCAGCTTTTCTCTGCCACATTTGAGTAATGGAACACAGAGATCAATAATGCTGATTAACAACACCTATCAAAAAGAAACTGGATTTAAAGGGAGAAAGAAACTCATTATAAATAAAGATTAGGTATATATAGATATACTTAGGTATATATAGTTATACTATAGATACATAAATATATATAGATATACTTCTCCTAAGAAGAAAATTAAGAATTTGGGAAATCACTATCCTTGGTCAAAATACTTTCAACAACTTCCCTAATAAAGCATTGGTAGGAATCAGTAGGAATAGTTTGTCAATCTCAGTTTGACCCTAATTCATCCCAGAGCCTGAATAGCTCTTTATTCCTATGATTTTAAGAAGTGCATGTGTGCATATCTGTTATGTGTATGTGTGTGTGTGTGTATGTGTGAGTGTACAGTAGGGTGGGGGGTGTCTTTCTATAGAGTAGCAGACACTGTCTCCTGCATCTGGTTATATTGGGATCATAGTCTTAGGGTGAGAAGGGATGTTTCATGGCTCCTAGTCCACCATCCTCATTTTTCTATTTTTGAGTTAGTTTTTTTTCAATTATCAAGCAGTTATTTTTCCCCTCCCACTTTCCCCATCAATGGGGGTGAGGAGAATCTTGAGCAAAAAGCCAGGTAAAGCATGACCAGAGCTCATGTCAGTCTCTAAAACTATGTGTCTCATTCTATGTATTGTTCTACCATGTCTCTGTCAGGAGGTTGACAGCATCCTTTCTTCATCACTGTCCCTCTAATGATTACCATATTTTAAATATGTGAAAACTGAGGGCCATGGTAGTAAAATGACTCACCCAGAGTGAGAGTCAATGGTGAAATCTGGACTTAAGTCCTCTGAATCAAGAGGCATTGAGCTTTCCATCTCACCTCCTTCAGATGGTGACATTGGATTGGCACTCAATGATCTCTGAGACCTCTCATAACTCTAAAAGTGCAAAGTCCTGGAACAAATAGCTTTGCATTATTGTGACTCTCCAGAGGGTTCAGAGAAGGAAGAGGGTGGAAGAAGAAAGAACTGAATTATGAGACTGATGAAATGGAATGATGACTCATAGCCTGAGACCTGCTGATGAACAGAGCTGTGCCAATACCAATAACATGGGTAGAAAATAGTGCCTGGTGCCCAGGAAGGCAGTCATTCAGAAGAGAGGGCACCAAACCAGTCCTTTAGGTGTTTTTAGTTTTTAGTTCTTAGTTTTGGTAGTGTGGGGGGTAGGGAGAAATCATGAGTGTCTCTTAACTGCCTGTCCTTGTTGCAAGAAGTTAAGAGTGCTAGCCAAGGTGCTGTCTGTGAGACTAGGGAGGAAAAATGGGCTTCATTATTTTATTAACAACTTATTTGAGATGGGAATGGGGAAGAATAGAGATAGAGAGTAGCAGAGACAGACACAGACAGAGAGATCAGACTAGTGGCAGAGAGAAGGCTTGTTGACCAGGGATGATTTGTTCACTATGAAATTAAAAACATAATAGCCTAACTAGGATTCTAGATTTTTCCCTTGAAAGCTACAGATGCAGAAAATCAGGTAGAATTTTATACAAAGACTAAAACTGTTGACCTCCCTAGCAAGTCTCAGATATATGACATTTACATGTCTCTCTGACTCCATGCAATTGAGAGAAACTAGGAGGAAATAAAATAAAGAGGAATTTTCTGAGAGTTTTGTGAATTACAAAAAGTTTAGAGGGACCTCAGGACATGGGGGAAGAATCTCATGGATTGTGTATTGGTGTAGTCACCATAGGTGGCAGTCAGAAGAGACAAGCCAGGTGCCTCCCTATGAGAATACACTGTGGCATTGTCTCTGCAAGTTAATTTTGAGAGTTGTCTAGAGGACTGAGGATTTAAGTGACTTGCCAAGAGGTACACAGCAAGTATGGGTCCAAGGAAAGACTTGAATCCAGATCTTCTTTACTACAAGTTTGAGGTCTGATTCTCTGCCCATCAAACTACTCAAATTGGTGGGAAGGTTCTGGAAGTCTGGTTATCTTATCATACTCCTGTTCTTGCTCCCAGGCTACACCATGCTTTCTGATCCACTTGGATCATGGAGTAGAGGAAAGAACTGTATCTGAATTGAGAGGACTTGAGACTTCATCAGGGACCTTTTATCCACTATTTGACCAGTTCATAAACCTTCATGAAGTGCTTTCTATGTGCTAGATGCCAGCTAGGTGATAGAGTGGATAGAGCACCAGACCTGGAATCAGACCTAAGTTCAAATTTGATCTAAGATACTTCCTGGATGTGTGACCTTAGGCAAGTCATTTAGCAGTATTTGCCTCATCTATTTCCTCATCTATAAAAAGAGCTGAAAATGGGAATGGAGAAGTATCTTTGACAAGAAAACCCCAAATGGAATGACTGAGAGTCAGATATTACTGAACAACAACAAATGTGACAGACACTGTGGTAAGCCCAGTGGAATCAAAAAAAGATAAAATGAGTAGCTGCCCTCAAGGATTCCCATTCTAACTGGGGGAGTGGACAAGACTGATTGATAACATACAAAGCAATATATAAAGATAGAAGACAGTATAAATGGAAGGTCATCTCAGAATGAAGGACCAAGCATTAAGGTGCAATAGAAAAGGCTGCTTAGAGAAGGTGAGATTTTAGCTAACCTTTAAGGGAACTGGAGGAAGCCAGGAGGATGAAACATCCCCTCTAGGAGGAGGGAAAGGATTCTAGCCATGGGGAACATCCAGTGAAAATGTCTGGGATGGAATGTTATGTACTTAGAACAACAATGAAGTCAGTGTCATGGGATTAGAGAGAATGTAAGGGGAAATAAAATTTAAGAAGCCTGGAAAAGTAGGGAAAGTCAAGCTAGGGATGGTTTTAAAAGTCAAACAGAGGATTTTCTGTTTTATCCTGAAAGTGATGGGGAACCATGGGGGGAGTCACATGGCCAGGGCTGCACTTTAGAAAGGTCACTTGCAGAAGAATGGAGGGAGGGATTGAAGTGCAAAGAGTTTTGGCAGGGAGAATCATCAGCATACTATTGCAGTCGTCTAGACATGAGGTGATAAGGGCCTGTGCCAAGGTGGTGGCAGTGCCTCGGGAATGAAGGTGGTATTTTAAGGAGATGGTCCGAACTTCACATTCATAAGACTGCTCCATGTATTGGATATGAGGGGGTGCGAAGGAGGGAGTAGTTGAGGATGACATCTAAGTTGGGAGCCTGAGTTAATGGAAGGGTGATGATGATGACCTCAATAATAATAAGGGAGATGGAAGGGAAGGGATGTTTCGGGAGAAAGATATCAAGTTCAGTTCTGAACATGTTGAGTTAAAGATGCTTATGAACAGGCAAATTGAGATTGCAGTAGGAGCTGTAGATGGGACACTGGAGTCATCAGAGAGGCTAAAGCAGTCTAAGTAGTTCTGAAAATCATTTGAACAGAGTTGATAAGTAATTGAATCACTGGGAGCTGATGAGATCACCAAGGGAAATAGTAGAAGACTCAGGATAGATCCCCAGAGAGTTCCTGTGATTAACAGGTGTGACCAAGATTGCAGCTTAGCAAAGGAGACTGAAAAGGGAATGTCAGAAAACTAAGAGGAAAACAAGGCAAGAGGAGGGTCTTAAAACCCTAGAGAAAAGAGTGTCAAGGATATGAGAGTGATCAACAGTGATGAAGGCTGCAGAGAAGTCAAAGAGACTGAGTATAGAGAAAAGGTCATTGGATTTGACAAGTGAGAGATCATCGGTAACTTTAGAGAGAGAAATATCAGTGGAATGAGGCCAGATTTTGCTTCCCTGGGCTTAAATTGTCTGGGTTTCTATGGAGAACTGCAAAGAGCAGTGCAGAAAACAAAGGATGACAAATGAGAAGACCTGCCTTTAGCTCCTGGCCCTGATATTCACCATCTATGAAAACAAGGGGAATCATATCTCTGGACTCTCTCAATTTTGAAATGAAAATGTTGGACTTGTTAACCTCAGAAGTCTCTCATTGCCTTAAATCTATGTTCCTCGTCTATTGAAAGTTAAATAGGTGCTCAGAGAAGATGTTTGCTACTCCCGAGCCTAGCTCAGAGCCAAGTTGGAAAAGAGATTCTTTATGGAGAGTGAAGCTCTCCAATTGACATTGCTCAAATTAATGTAAGACCCAAAACATGATAGCATATTCTCAATGAAATTCAGGGTCATTCCAAAGAGGGCAATGGCTTCAGGATCCATAAAGGAAAAATCAAATGACAGAAGAATTTTTGTCATCTGGGTTACAGTGGGAAGTTCATTGGGAAGCCTTCCATTTTGAGGACATTTATGTGGCATTGAAAGTGTGGTTGGCTAATGGGATAGACACAGGATAGAAAGGAGGATGGGGGGATTTAAAAGCATTTGGAAAGACAACACAAAAGGAAATATGTGAAAAAGATCAAACTATGTGGCTATGTATGTGTATGTGTGAGTATATAGGTGAGAATGAACAAACATCTGAATGTACATGCATGAACATGTATGTATGTTTGTTCTACATGTTACCTGCGTTGTGTATATGTGTGGGTAATATGTGTTATGTATGAGTAGGAGAGAATGGATTATAGTGGGTGTGTGAGAATGGTTCAGGTGAGAAGCAGGAGGGGAAAATTGCCACTTATACCATCATCACCAAAATAACATCCTCATAGTAGACACAATAAATGCTTGTGGATTGATTGGTTGGCCATCAGCATCATGGAAACCTGAGGTTTCTCTTAAATTTATTTGTGGTTGGACTCAAATATTTATATAGGTGGTCACCAGGGATTTAATGTCTAAATCTGAAATGAATTACTAAATTAAATGGAATTTATGGTAGTTTATTTATAATATTTACAATAGAAGGAAGATATTAAGGAATGAGGGAGAGAGAGAAAATTCTGGCTTCTTCTGATATCAGTTACAATTTCTAAGCCCCAGCCAGGGGAAGAGAGTCTCAAGACAATGGGCTTTTCTTAGGGTTTACACCTCCAAGAAAAGCAGGGTCACTAAGTCAGACTTTTACTCACCAACGGTGACAGTCTAAATGAAAAGAAGTCTGGATGTTTGTCTTCCAGTCGCTCCTCAAGGGTCTGTTTTCCAGTCTCTCCTCTGAGTCAGAGCCTCCATCCAATTCGAAACTCGAACTGAATATGTAGAATGTACCCCTTCTTCTCGACTTTCATCTTCCTTTTAAAGAGCTTTTTCTCTTGTGTCACCTCCCCAAAATTTCACATCTAACAATTACAGCAGACACTTTTCTCCAGAACTGCCCACTCATTAGTTCTAACCTTCTTTGATTAAATTATATCTTTTTGGGTCACTTAACAACATTTTTGGTAAGTTCACCTTTCATAGTTACTTAATACCTTTTTGTGGTCAAAATGGGTAGATGTATTTAAAATACTGAGTTATCACCTTTTTGTAGATTAAAATATAAAAATAGATTGTGGATTACAATTCTAGCTTCACTATAAAGCTTCACTATATAAGTATCTTCATTGTTACAATCAGGAGATAGCTAAATCCAATCTTCACATTTCCAAAATCCTCTCTATTCATGATCTAATTTGTACTTCATGACAATTCTGTGACATATGTCCTGAAGGTATTGTTATCTCCATTTTAGAGAAGAGACAGTTAAGGGTAAGAGAGATAAAGTGAATGGCCCATGGTCGCATGCCTGGGAATTGTGACTTATTCATCTTACAGAGGAATTCTATGAGACTTTCTGTACTTTTTGATTGTATATATCTTAGTTTTCCAATCCCATCATTGGTTCATTAAGCTCAGGGGTCATATCTCTCACTTCTTTCCCTTTGCCTAGCCCAGTGGTGGGTCTATGGGAGATATTTGAATATATGATTGAGAGATATTTTGTCCAAATTCTGAGTTATTTCTATGTTATAAGTAGAAATCAGCTATCCAAGGATTAAGTTCTCTGGAGTCCAAGGCAGGAGGGGTAGCTTGTATTCTTACATAGCCATCAATCTCTAGATTCTCACATTGTCTTAGATTTTGGAGACTGGAGATCATCTTGTACTTGGCTTCTATTATACTGATGGGGAACTAGGATCTACAGTGGCATGGTTGAGCTTTCCAGTTGTGATATACAGTGGCAGCACAGCCTATAAAGTTCAGACCTCTAACTCCAAATTCTCTTTTCCTTCGGCTCTATCACACTCATTCAATTTAACTGAATCAGTTTGAAGTAAGTAAAACCTCCAGATATCTGGCTCCATTCTCTTGGCCCTAGGACCTAGGCTCTGGGTTCTGAAGTATAGATTACAGTTCCTAGGCTCCATGCCCCAGGAAAGGCATAGAAAATACAAACATGAAAAATTAAACATTTACTGATCCCCCAAATCTGACTGCAGACCTAGTAGGTTACCACTTGTACCTTGAAGGAGGAGACCTGGACAATATTCTGTGGCAGAGCTTTAAGCTTCTCACAAAATCTGTGTCATGGGATTTTAGAATTAGAAAAGACCTCAGCTCCTTTCTAATTGACCTGATGCCATAAAGGAATCCCCTCTTTGACCAGAGAAGTGATGGAAGGAAGGAAGGAAGGAAGGAAGGAAGGAAGGAAGGAAGGAAGGAAGGAAGGAAGGAAGGGAGGAAGGAAGGAAGGAAGGATGGATGGAAGGATGGAAGGAAGAAAAGAGAAGGAAGGTAGGAAGGAAATGGGAAGGAAGGAAATAGGGAAGGAGGGAATGAAGGCAGGCAGGCAGGAAGGAAGGAAGGAAGAAACAAGGTAACAAAGAAATGAAAGCGAGTTGGTGGGAAGAAAGAAGGGAGAGAAGGTAGGAAAAAGGAATAAAGGGAAAGATATTTGCATGTGTGAGAGAAAAAAGAGAGAGAGAGAAAGAAAGAGGGAAAGAGAGAGAGAGAGAGAGAGAGAGAGAGAGAGAGAGAGAGGGAGAGAGAGAGAGAGAGGGAGGGAGAAAGGGAGAGAGAGAGAGAGAGAGAGAGAGAGAGAGAGAGAGAGAGAGAGAGAGAGAGAGAGAGAGAGAGAGAGAGAGAGAGATTTTTTTAACAGGTCAGATTTCAAGTTTCAAAACACAGTCCTTCCCAACTTCAGACTCCAGCTTGTTATTTCATATTTAGCAATCCTCCCTTCTCCTGCTGGTTCCCCAAAGGTCCGTCTGGTTTAACATGCTTCATTCCTTTTGATATGGTCACATCCAGCTGCAATGAGAGTTTGCTGAATATTTGAACTCTGTTAAGCCTAAGTAGTGAAATGCACACTGTATTATTAGTCAACATACCTGAGTTGAGACCTCAGCACTGCAGCTTACCAGTCAAAGCTTTCCTTTGCTGTGTCCCATCTCTTTTCTGGGCCTTCGTGTTTTTCCCTTATAAAATTAGGAAATTAGATGGATCAAGGGATCTTAACTTTATTTATGTGTCATAGATACATTTAAAAAAAATCACATCCATTGGCTTCATTATCTCCAGCAGTTTGTGGGTACCGTGTTCAATTCTAAAAATTCTTTTTTCCTTTTCATAAATGGAATTAAAATGTGTCATTCACAACTTTCCCTTCCCTTTACTATCATTTTGGCATCTCCAATATTATTGAAAGAATGTTGTCCCTCTTCCACAGCATCTCAGTCCAGAGTCCTGGAGACCTTCTAATTCCCATTTCCCTCACAATATATAGACTATATACAGCTTCCACTTCTCAGGAGATGTCAAGACTCCTTTTGACTAAATATATCTGAACAAAAACTAAGATTTGACCTAGGATGCCTTGTTCAAGGCAGTGGTATCCTGCAGAGCACTTGCCCGGTCCCTGAGCTTTGGGTGGAGAATGCCCCTCTTTCTCTTGCTCTATGGTAAATAAAAGCTTACCCATGAAGGAATACGACTTCTCCACCCACTCCCTTTTAGCCCTCTTGGCTCCTATAGTCATCTATTATAACACAGATGCACATTTAAGCTACAATGCACTGAGCAAAAACTGGGAGGAGAAGTACTGTCTGAAATGGTTCACCCATAGTTTCCCCACAATTCAGATCTTGTTTTGCTCACCCCCTTGGTAATCTAGTGAAGCCTGTCCATCCCTTCTCAGAATGTTTTTTAAATCCATATAATTAAAATAAAAACCAGGATTACAAAAGAAATCATAGGGAAATGCATTTATCATTTTAAAAAAAATCTATGGACCTTAGATTAAGAACTCTGGGGCTAGATATTCACGAAGGTTTCTTCTAGCTCCAAATCCTATAATTTATATCTATGAATAAACAAATGAAAAGGCATTTATTAATGGATTACTCAAGGCAAAGCACTATGCTAAGCTACTGAAAAACAAATGGAAAAGCAAGGCAGTCCCTGCTATCATGGAGCTCACATTGCAGTAGCAAATAAAAATTAAAACAAAACATCTGGGAGGTTTTAACTTCAAGTCAGATGAAAAATCCCCATTGTCCTTAGGGTACAGAAACAAAGGGGGCATGAATGCATCTTCTATCATGTCATTTCCATGGATAAAAATAATCCCCTAATAGTTCCGCCTCCGAGATTCATTTCTGATTCTGATGGCCATTAACACTGTGTCAAATGATGTTTGGAGGAGATATACTAGTCATACTGGAAGATGGGATTTATTGGATGAATATCACGTTTTAAAAAATAAAAAGAAATTCCTCTCCTTTTAAAGAGATCTTCTGTTCCAAATAATGTGAATGGAAGTGACTTTTTAAGTAACAGAAAGAGCCCTGGCTCTAATAAGAAGAGCTGGCTATCACATGAAGGAAATATTATTGTATGTGGTTTGTTTGGTCCCTAAAGGCAGAACAAGTAGTCATAGGTGGCATGTATAGAGACTTGGATTCCAGATTGATCCAAGGATCCAAAAAAATAAGAGGTTCCTCAACAAGTGTCAGGGCCATCCTCATTGGAGCCTGGATTCAAGGAAAATATTGTATGGAGTTGGTTGTAGGGAAATTCTAGTCCACATATGGGTTGTTGATGCTCTCCAAGGTTCCTTTCAAAGGTGAGATTCTGTGATGCTCTTTTTTGTCAGCCATATGACTTGTGGGTGAGACCTCATAGCCCAATGGATGGAGAACTTAGAGGAAACTCAGAAGATATTTAATCCAGACCCTCATTTTGCAAATCAGTAAACTGATACCCAGAATGCTAAAGCATCTTTACCAGAGCCACACAGGCAAGAAGGGGCAGGGCCAGTTGGGACTCCAATATTTTTTTTTTCATCATGCCAGTATCTATACCAGAGAATATGAACTTGCAATGTGAGAATTGAATTATTTCAGTGTATGGTAGGTGCTGTAAACTGTATGGTATTCTACAAATGTTTCAGTGCTTTTGCTTATCTATAGGATGCTTCCAGTGATCTAGCAGCATTTCTTAATGCTAGATGGTATCACAGTGCTTAGAGCAATAGGCCTGAAGATGGGAAAATTTCAGTTCAAATTGGGTGTCAGAAACTTTCTAGCTGTATGACTAGAAGTCATAACCTCTCTTTGCCTCAGTTTTCTTAACTAGAAAATGGGAATGATAATGTCACCTACCTCTCACCATTGTTATGAGGATCAAATGAGATTATATTGACAAAATTTCACAGTTCCAGACAGAGCTCAATACCGTCTTCCTCGTATTACATGGCACTCTGGGTACAGCCTGGTTAGCTCTTGAATATTAAGAGTTGTTTTATTAAAAGTGACTAAGGAATTTGTACTTACTTAGATAGGCAGGGAAAAGTTATTGGCCCTGTTCACTATAGGATTTTTTTTAATCCTCTCTTTGGCATTAATAAGCCCTTGACAATCTGTCTCCAGTGTGTCTTTCCTGGATGATCACACATTACTGCAATAAAATGAGATAATATTAGCAAAGCACTTAGCATAGTGCCTGGCACATAGTGGGCACTTAAAGCTTATTCTTTCCATTACTCCCCAAATAGACCCAGGGATTATCTTCTCCAGCAGAGGTGGAATATTTACTATTCCCCTTTATGTGGTACATCTCCCACTACCAAGCCTTTGTACTCATTGTTCCTTTTATCTAAAATGTTCTCACTTCAATTTTCCCTACTGGAAGTTCTATTTGCCTTAGAGGTTCAGGTAAAATGCCGTCTCCTTCAACTGTCCTTTCCTTGATGCCTCCCGACCTCTCAGTTGCTAAGGGGCTCTGGAACTAGAATTAACTTTTCACTCATTTTGAATATATTTTATATTTACTTATTTATGAACACATATTTTGCCTTTAGAATATATGCTCCATGAAGACAGGGAGTTTTACATTTGTGTGTTTTTCTCTACCTCTTACACAGTGGTAAGCAATTACTATTATTATTTTTTAAACCCTTACCTTCTGTCTTAGAATCAATACTGTGTATTGGTTCCAAGGCAGAAGAGTGGTAAGGGCTAGGCAATGGGGGTGAAGTGACTTGCCCAGGGTCACACAGCTAGGAAGTGTCTGAGGCCAGATTTGAACCTAGAACCTCCTGTCTCTAGGCCTGGCTCTCAATCCAAAGAGCCACAAGCTGCCCCCATAAGCAGTTATTAAACATCTTATAAATACCTCCTAATTGATTGTTTGAAAAGAACTGTGGTTACTAAATATCTAACCCAATGGAATCTCCTGTCAAATCCAGGAGGGGGGAGGGAAGAGGGAAAGGAGACAATATGAATCATGTAAATTGGAAATTTAAGTATCAATTTGTTATTGTAATAAAATAAAGACAAAATATAATCAAAAGAACTATATTGTCATCCATATATGCTTGTGTGGATATAGTGGGATAGTTCCAGGCCAACATGGATCCTGGTCCTTTCAGTATCTGAGTAACTAGAGATATGAATTCCCCAGGCAAGGTGGGTAAAAATGTGATCAGGTTATCACATAATGAGCAACTATCTGACTATGCTCATCAGTGCACTTAGTTAGCCAAGATGGTGCTTGAAATGACCACCACCAAAGCCTTTCATCTTAGAAGGATAGACCAAAGCTTGCAATCTCCCAGCGTAGCCTTCAAGAATTAAGGGTAATATCCATATCCAAATGGAATTGTCAACTGGGAATCTGGAGACCCCACATTTGGTCAGCTTGAAAGCTGGAGACCCCAAGTTTACCCTTTGTCCCAAGAGATATCTTCTGCAGGGAGGTCTCAGACTTAGCCACTTCAGACTGAATAATAGACCTTAAAGTAATTGATGATCAATTTAGGTAGAGCTAGCAGACCTAATTAAATGTTAAGTACCCTCTTATTTAGTTTCTTCCATTGTATCAAGGTCCTTTCCTGGATAGCCCAGTCCATGGCTAGGCCCTTTCCTTTTATCCATTGTAAAGCTTCAGCCTCTCCATGATAAGACTGCCTTCCTTGTAACCACAGTAATGTCAATCAATCATACTTCCCTTTCCTTATTTCCCCAAAAGGTATGTAAATTCCCCAAATTCTATTGTTCTTTGGAGGATAATCTAGTGTGGTTATCCTCTCAGAGATGCTGTTGCCAGAGTGCCAGAAACTTGACTCTGGGTGGTTGCCAAATATTGAACACTATCTCTTTCCTGATTAAAGACTTCTTGTTTCTGACTACTTTAGTAGTTCTGTGTTTTTCCCCTTAACACAGTATTAGAGGAGTACTATAGTGAAGAAATAATATTCAAAGTGAGAATTCATGTTTTATCTCACTTGAAGTACTACTGAAGCTTTCCTCACAAACTTGTGAGATTGTCAGAGCTCAGGTATCATTGTTATTATTGTCGTTGCTGTTGTCATTATGCCATTCCTTTTGGGTTTGATTAAGTTGCATCAGGGTCACTGGTGGCTGCTAAGTATCTGAACCACTACTTGATGTGCCTGTTGCCTCTCCAACTAGAATGTATAATTCAATATATCAACTTGAATATATCACATGCCTTCTATATGCTATGCACTTGCAAGACACTAGCAATATAAAGATGAAAATGAAATTTTCCTTGCCTTCAAGTTTATATCTTAGGCAAAAAACCTGAGTATATGTAAATATATGGAGAATGTATACAAAATCAACATGAAGGAGTTTGGGGTGGGGAGGGGTACCTTAAGGGCAGGGAATGTTTTCTTTTGTCCTTCTGTTCTTAGAATACAGGTCCTCGCCTAAAGTAGCTGTTTATTTATTAAGTGCTAATTGTTTGATTTCCCACATTAATAAAACAAGATTTTGAGAGACCTGGAACTTGTTTTTTCTACTAATTATGAGAGTGTTTTCACAAGAGGTAGCTAGGTATCTCAGTGGAAAGAGTTCTAGGCTTGGAGTCATGAGGACGTGAATTCAAGTCTGGACTTAGATACTGCCTTGTGGTATGACCTTTGGCAATTCACTTAACCTTCGATTGTCTGACAAAATGATCCACTATAGAAGGAAATGGCAAACAGACTCCCGTATCCCCATAAAAACCCCATGGATAGCTGTGATCCACAGATTCACCAAGAGTTGGATATTGTAACTGTGAAAAATGTGGGTTTCAAGACTGTGAATTGCCAAAACTGTAAAGATAATTTTTAGTGTCCTGATTTTAGTCAAAAAAATAAGTGGTTGCCATGGGAAAAATTCCCAAATATGAAAATACCCAAGTCAGCTGGGTTTTATGGATATTTTAATTAATACAATTGAAGGAATTAAGGAAAGGGAGAGAGAGAATAAGAGGAAATAGTATGAAGGGCCTAAGCCAAATGGCCTAGGCCTGAGCCTTAAGAAAGACTAGTCAGTCTTTAATCACTCACCACAAGATCGTCCTAAAGCAAAACTCCAGTCCTTCACTGAAATCTTCAACTACTGAACTGAGTTCAGAGACCCAGCTCCTCCAACTAACTCCAAACTCCAACTGACTTCAGAGACCCAGCTCCTCCAACTAACTCCAAATTCCCACTAAGTTCAGAGAGCCAGCTCCTTTTAAAGAAAAATTTCTCTTATGTCACCTCCCCTAAATTTTGACATCTACTAATCACAGTAGACGTTTTCCCCAGGACTGGCCATTCTTAGTTCACACCTTCTTTTGTTCTCACTTTCTTTGAATAGACTAAAACTTCACACCTCTTGCCTTTTATAAGTTGCTTAACCTTTTTAGCGATTAATTTAATCTTTATAGGTACTTAGCACCCTTTTGTATTAGATCTAAAAATAGACCAACTAGCTTAGGGTTTTTGCTTCATTATAAGTATGAGTTGGCGACTTTTCAATGTTCAGTAAGGAGTTTACAACTTTATCTTCCCCTAAGGCACTGTCTGAGCAGGGTGGAGTAATTTTAAAATTCCCAATACATTCCTGATCAAGTACCTTCATTTGTTACAATAAGGGAATAGCCTTAACCAAATTTTCTAAGGTAGAGTCTGAGCAGTTTTTAAGATTCACAATATGACTAATCAATAGCAATAAGCTTTTCAATTCTGCTAGATCTCCTCTCAGGGTGTATGGAATAAAACTAGGAATTCAGATGTGAGGGCTAATTGAGTCCTTTTCAGAGCCACTTTCCTCCTTTGAGATCTACCTGCCACCCAACTTGTGGCTCCAAGAAGATGTAATACACACAATGGCCACACTCCAGTAAACCAACTCACCAGGTGGGCTAAACTACATTGAGGGGGCCAACAAGTCTCAATCCATTGGTGAGTTAAGCAGTTTCTACCCCACACATGTAAGGACTTAAGCTGGAAGAATTGGCAAATGAGAATAATTTATTCCAACAGCCATAAAGGAGGGGAAAACAGGAGTCTTCAAGAGTTAGAGACTGGTCAGACATCAGAAGACACCAAGGTCATCCACTGCATCACAGGGCTTCTCCAGTCATCCTGACTTTTCTTTTGCCACTGGACTTTGATAATTTCAGAAGAGAGCGAGGCTAATAATTCTGTGTACCTCTGCCTCACTTAATTTCAATTTATGCATGAGTCTAAAGACATCACCCATTAATGTCATTTTGATCATTAAATATGAAGAACAAGCAATATTTCCTTATAAGTATAAAGGATTTGAAATAACAAAGAGTATCAGATAAGTGCCTTCTGTGTGTAGAGCACTAGCCTTGGTACTGAATACTCAGGAATTCATAGGTATTCTTTGAAAAAGGGTTTTTGTTCTCTCCCCATCCCCCAAATTTCTCTGCAATACAGAGACTCTAATTTTAATCTATTGAGGCAAAACTCAGAAATGCATGGTTTACTTTCTACCTGTGCAACATGGCCAAATAATATACAGACACCAAACTGGTAATTTATCCCTGCTGTGTTTTCAGCAAGAACTCAAAGAAGCTTGCAGAAAATATAAAATTTCACCACTTCTTTTATTACAGAAAAGAGCTTTACTCAGCTAGATTGGATTTAACAAAACAAGGAGAATTTAAAGGTACATGTTGTCATTGTATATCCTAATTCATAAGAAAAAATTGAGTCACTTCAGAATTGTCCTCTCTCTATAATATTAACTGGATTTCACAGAACAAGAATTGTATATGATCATAGATTTCAGTGTTGGAGAACTCAGAGGTTGTCTTGTTCAATTCTATCACCCTGTTTTGTTTTGTTTTTAAATTGAATTTCTAAGAGAGGAAAGGACTTGTACAAGATGTCAAACATTATAAATGAATAATCTCAGGATTTGAGAGTAGCATTTTTTTACACTCAATCCAATATCTGTTATATCACATTAAAAAAAATCAACCAGCAAGCATTTAAGTGCTTCCTGTGTGTATTTTACTATGCTCTGGTTATAAAAACAATTAAACACTGGGGAAAAAAACTGGTGAAGCAATCCCTTCTATCTACTCACATTCTACTAAGAACCTATTTTTTACTAAACTGAACACACTATGCAAAATAGAAATAAGGTAATGGGGGAGGTGGTGCTGTCTCCTTGGGAGAGGAAACCAGGAAAATCCTGGTTTGAGCTGAATCTCACAAAGTAACCAAGAATAAGAGGTAAGGTCAGAATGCATTAAAAGCATTGAAAATTGCCAGGACAAAAACATGAAGAGGAGAAGTCGTAGTTCAAATATGAGGGACACAAAGGTTATTTTAGCTGGACCTTTGGAGGAGGTGGAGCTTTAGAACAAATTTGATTTTTCTAACATAATATATCTTTTCAAATATTGATATGCCCTCACCCACTCACTCAAGCCTTCCATTCTACAGGCTGTAATTCTATAGAGAATTCTACTCATAATCTTCATATTTCTCTGGTTTCAAAATTAACTTGTCAGGGGGCAGCTGGGTAGCTCAGTGTGTTGAGAGCTAGGCCTAGAGATGGGAGGTCCTAGGTTCAAATTTGACTTCAGCCACTTCCCAGCTGTGTGACCCTGGGCAAGTCACTTGACCCCCATTGCCTAGCCCTTACCACTCTTCTGCCTTGGAGCCAATACACAGTATTGACTCCAAGACGGAAGGTAAGGGTTTAAAAAAAAATTAACTTGTCAATCTTAAATTTAATGATTTCTTCAATCTGCACCAATGCTTTTTCCATCCTTACTTTACAACAACCTTAATTTTACAGAACTCCTCCCTTTCCTCAGGAATCAAAACAGTTGCCACTTGCTGCATGAACTCTTCCAAGATTCCCATAGCTCTTGGTATTCTCTCTATCATCAAATGTAGAAAGAACAATCAGACATCTCTTTTTTTTTCCTCCCACATCATTTTCAGCCAAAATTTACACTGAGTCTTGCTTTGGGGAAATTAATAGTATTGATAATATTTTAGCATCCTCTATATTATAAAAAATGAGTTTATATGATAATCTCTTACAACTCCTGACTTCCATATCATTCTGCTTGGTGATAGTTTACTGCCTAATTCTTTTCCAGCCCTCACATTTACCTTAGTGTGGCAAATGATTTATCAGTTAAACTTCCCCAGAGAACAATGATATTCTTTCTTGATGTCTGCTCTTTTATCCTTTTCTTATTTTTTCAACACGATTAACTCAATTCAATAGACACATCATATCTATTCATTGTTATCCTTTCTTTTCATTTGATATTGATTTTGATCATTTTCCTATGAAGTTGAAAGGCAGACTGAATATATAGAGGACCATTTCAGGAATGAATTTCACAGTGACAGTGAGTCATTGAAGTCATTAAGCATGGTATTACATAATCATTTGTATCATTTAAAGGATCTTCCCAAATTATTCATAAAGTTTTCCATTTCCTATTCCTGCGGAACAGATATATCATAAATGCATTTAATACAATCCAAACCAGAATAAAATGCATATGAGAGGGCAGCTAGGTGGCTCAGTAGATGGACAGCTACGTCCAGAAATGGGAGTTCTTGGGCTCCCATTTGACCTCAAACACTTCTGCCTTATGTGACCCTAGGCAATTCACTTAGCCCCCATTTTCTAGCCCTTACTACCTTTCTTCTTTGTAACTAGTACACACTATCAGTTCTAGAATGGAAGGTAAGAGTTAAATAAGTATAATTGAGAAATACTTAACAAAATAAATGAAAATACAATAGAACATAGACAATGTTTATATATGGTTTTTTAAGTTAATGTGTGAAAAACAGGAATCCTTATTTATGATTTAGTGGTCCTGTTTCTGCTCTAGAGTACCCATTGGCAAGAAAGCTGAGATTATGCCCATGATGATCTTATAAGCACTTATCGTTAATTATTTCATGGGAGATGTGTCCAAGGAAATGTTTCTTCTTGAATTAGGACACATTAAAAAAAATAATCTGCCAATCCAGGCAAATGAGACATCCTTACATCAAACCATAGCTTCCTTTGTTTACATTTATAATGAAAACATCAACAGAAATGTGACATAGATAGAAGAGTTCTCAGAAACAAACTAACCTCACCTTCTTATAATATGTACAAGGAAACAGAGAACCAAGGATGTTAAGTGATTTTCTGAAGGTAGCACAGATAGTGTCAAAGTTATTATTTCTGACTGTCAAGGAATTATTCTTTTTCATTCTTAAGCAGTTCTTCTAATAGTAGGTCAACTCACTCAGAGTTGGATTTTATAGTTGGGAATACTAGAAGCCAAGTTCACATGTATAGATAATCTTTAAATTAACTTTTTTTAGCACTTTCCTGCTCTCCTAATAACCATAGTTATGAATTTAGATCTCAAAGGGACCTTAGAAGCTATCTAGGCTAACTCCCTCTTTTTCAAGTTAAGGAAACAGAAGCCAAAGGGGTCCAGTTGTCCAAGAATACAAAGCCAATAAGTGGCTGATTTGGAATTTGAACTTAGGGTTTTGATACTAAATTCATTGTGGATATTTTCAATGTTATTGTTGTTCTGCTTTGTTTTTCAAGGAAGATTCCTTTTTAAATGTTCATTCTATGGATCCAGATAGGATTCTGTAGCCAATGCCTCTAGTTTTCCTCATTTGAATTATTCATTTTGTTCTTCCAGAAGTTTTATCTGGGAAAGCTTCCCATCCTTCTGAGTTAATTCCCTTGAAGGCTTTTATACCAAGATTTTATAACTAGGTTTGCAAGTGGTTCCTTGCAAATATTTTCCTCCAACCCCCTGGAAAATAGCTATTCATGAATCTAGATGGTATCTTGACTATATACAGATTTCTTACTCTCTATAACTACAATAAAATGTCCTTTCTCTAAACTCAAAGCTTCCAATTCTATCATTCCACTAGTTTCTCTCTGCAAGGCAAAATCAAATCTAGCACAACAGTCCCAGTGTATGGTATCTTCATTTTTTAAAGATTAAATTATCATTAGGAAAATTTAAGCTACTATATATTATTCTTAACTCTAAATAGAGCTTTTGTCTGTAATTAGATTACCTATGCTCATAAATGCAGCATTTCCACTTAGTAATTATGTGACCTTGGGTAAGTCACTTATCCTTTCAGGTTCATAATCTTCTCATCTTTCTAAAATTAATGTTTTCTACTAGGTAATTTCCTAGCTTAAACAGTTCATGTCCTATATTCTTTGGGCCTATCCAGTTCTTGATTCTATGATTGATCCTAGGATATCTCAAGATCAATATGAGCCAGGAGAACATCAGCTATAATATATCTAATGTCAAGAGAACTCAGTACAAAACAGGCCATGATGGTGGTAGGGAGACTGGTACTCAGTAGATGATATGAGAATAGCAGGTGAGGGATAATTAAAGCTTTGAAATGAAGATTCCCATGAGTTTAGATTTGGACATGGTAGCTCTTCCAATCCCCCAATAACTCCTTTTTTTGTTTTCTCTCTGGGTGAGTGAACTAAAACTGGAAAGAAAATCAAAAGATTGGAAATCGAAATCAAATGAATGACACTCAGGGGATCCAGGAACTGTGCTGTTCAAACCAGAAAGCTAATTTTAAAAGAATCGTGAGTCATTCGATCAGATCCTTTGCCTCTAAAGCAGCAAAAATAGAAAGAGGCATCATGGATCATAGGTAGTCAAGGTACCTGGGTAATCCCTTTGTTTACATTGGGTTCCATCCCCACTTAAGTATGCGTGTATGTAATAGAAAGAGAGGGATCGTTTTTAAAATTGTGAATTAATGAGAAATAAAACATTGCTGGATAACACCAAAGCACCAAAGGGCCCCCAGCTAGAGATATAACATTTCCATCAAGGACAAAAACTAGTTTGGATATATATATAATATCATGATGATGAAAATGAGTGATTGAACAAACATTGATGAAGTGCCCAGTATTAAGGCTAAGACTACAAATAAGCCGTGGAGGTCCTGCTCTCTGGGAGCTTATATTCTACTCAAGGAGATGCACTTCCTGAGATGTGGTGGGCAGGGAAGGATATTTTGCCCAATCCCACAGCTGAGGAATACAGCCACAGGGTTGCAAAATAACATACCTTTCTAGAACTCGTCCTTTCTATTTCAGGAGACTGAAATTTCTGTTTTGGGAGCTAGGATTAGAAACAGAGAGTGGTCTCAGAGAGAGGGAGAGAGAGAGAGAGAGAGAGAGAGAGAGAGAGAGAGAGAGAGAGAGAGAGAGAGGGAGAAGAGAGAGAGAGAGAGAGAGAGAGAGAGAGAGAGAGAGAGAGAGAGAGAGAGAGAGGGAGAGGGAGAGAGACAGAGAGAGAGAGAGAGGGAGAGAGAGAGAGAGAGAGAGAGAGAGAGAGAGAGAGAGAGAGAGAGAGAGAGAGAGAGGAGATATAAAGAAGGAGGAAAGAAAGAGAGAGAGAGAGAGTGAGAGAGAGAGAGAGAGAGAGAGAGAGAGAGAGAGAGAGGAGATATAAAGAAGGAGGAAAGAAAGACAGAGAGAGAGAGAGTGAGAGAGAGAGAGAGAGAGAGAGAGAGAGAGAGAGAGAGAGAGAGAGAGAGAGCAAAGCACTGTTCACCATAGGTACATCTTATTGAGAGAAGATATATGTGTCCCCCTCTGAAAGCAGAAGACCTTGCTTCCTTGTTCTGTCATAGGGTCTTTCCAAACAGAAGCTCCATTTGGTTGAGGACCAGACGGGCTTTGTTCTCCTCACTAACTTGGATCTGAACCACTCACCCAGGTTGGAACCTGGGGCAAAGTCTCTGCCAATCTTCCCTAATCTCAGCTCTTACCTCAGCTTCTACCAGTTGCCAACAGCTCTACAGTAGAAACAGCCTTTTCTGAAGCCATGGAAAGCACACAAGGCTTTTGTTGTTGTTGTTGTTTCAGTGGCTCTCCTGGATGCTTTCCTCCAGTTTGCATTTCAGCCAGTGATGTTTTTCCTCCACACAAGGGAGTGGACGGAAGGAATGTTGGGTTGTCATTTTTGGACTGTGAAGAATTTACATTTGTCGGGCCTTTTTCAATCTCACATTTATTTTTATTTATAACTTCAGGAATTCGATCTTCTCTTGTCTACTGGACAGAAATTTGTGGCAAACTGACTAGGTGAAGAGCCCTGGGGGCTCAGGAGGGACCCCGAGTGAGAAAAATGAGGCAAAGTACCTGCTCTCAGGGAGCTTACTCTACCTAGGGTTGGTTTTTGCTTGTTGGTGAGTAGGTGGGTATGAAGCTGGAGGGCCGTGGCAGGGAGCTCAGTGTTAAGAAGACTCCTTAGAATCAAAGGACTTAGTTTCAAATCTCAATTTTTGCACTTACTATAGATTGATCTTAGTCAAGTCTATGGGAGGCAGAGTAAAGATGGCAGTTTAGATGCAGCAAAAGTCCAGATGTCTCTGGAAATCCTTCTATACCAATCAAAAACAAAGTGATTTGAGGGGACAGAAAACCAAATTTAACAATAGGACAGAGGTGAGGGACCCTCCTGCTGGATTCAACTTAAAAGCTATGCTAAAAAAAAAGCCTGAATTCTTGAATTCTCAGGTTCAAGGGAAAGGAAGAAGGAAAGTCCTAGGACCCCTCCCTCACCTACTGTGCTGAGTCTCTAGGGGTCACTGAATTATCTGTGTGGGCAAGGGATCTAGTCCAGAGGGAGTGCCTTGCTGGCACAGCTGTGCCAGGCTCAGGGTGTTGAACAAGGGCAACAGGGAGGCACATGGAGGAGAAGCACAGAGAGGGCAGCCTAGACACGGCCAAAATGCTCCATCTTGCCCTCTCCCACTTTCTCAAGGATTTGAACTGTAAAGATTAAAATTTAGGGGATACTGATAGAGGTAATAATTAGTTTCTCTCTGCAAGGAGTATTATATTTTTAGAGGTTTATTAAAGGTTAAGGATTAAAGAAAATACAAGCAAGAGAAGCACATGTTAGGGGAGCCATGAGGCCCACCCAAATTTCACTCACATCATGAGACACATCTGTTTGCCAGTGGAGACAGGAAGAGAAGAGACCCTGCTGTGGGTGGAGACCCTTTAAATAATGATTTGCTCTTGGCCCAGGTGAGAATTCAGTGAGATTACAAAGCATTTTGGGGAAGTGGAGCAAGGACTTCTGAGGATTGAAGTCCTGGATTCAAGTGTCCATTTTTTACAGGCCTCAGGGCATATCCAGCTCAGCAAATCAACTTCGCCCTGGCTTAATCTTATCGATAGGGCAGTTAAAAAACATTCAGAGGCCAGGGAAGCTCAAGCTCCAATACTCCTTCCCTATAGACTGCCCTAAGAGTAACTGTAAGAATCCAGGTGACTCATATCCCAGGGCAAAGACTGAAAGAATATCTTGGTAACAGGGCTGGAAACATAGTTCCCTTCAGCCTCCAAACCTTCACCTACACCTTCAGCTTCTCCTGCTAGCTAGGGAAGATCTGAACACAAGGCTCATTAATACCATCAGCCTAATCTAGTCAATCAGCAGAGCAGAGAAGAAGCCCCTTAAGGACAGAATAACCTAAACCTACAGGTCCAGAAAATAAACAGACGAGCAAGATTACACCCATTGACGGGGGAGGGGGGTAAGGAAAAAAAATATGAGTACACCACAGAAAAAGAAAAGAGAATTTAAAGCAACAGCCTCTATAGAGATAATGGACAAAGAACAAATGCAACAGTGGAGAAACAAGTAACACCGAGCAAAAACACAGGAACTCCAGCAAATTGAACACAGGTTTTGTAAGACCTCAAAACACAATTCAAAAAACAATTAAAAGAGGCTGAAGACAATTGGGAAAATCATTTAGAAAGCAAAATAAGTCATATGGAAACAGAAGCACTTAAACTAAAACAAGAAAATAAGTTTTGAAAGCCAGAATTGATCAGCTTAAAAATGAGGCAAAGAAAGTGAAAGATGACCTACAAAGAAAAGCAAACCAGAAGGAGAAGGATGACAAAAAATCTAGGGATGAAATTCAGTCTTTAAAAATTAGACTCCAACAATTAGAAGCAAATGACTTCACAAGGCAGCAAGAATCTATAAAACAAAATCAAAAGAATGAAAAATGGAGGAAAATATGAAATACCTCATTGACAAAACCACAGACCTCAAAAACAGATCCAGGAGAGACAATTTAAGAATTATTGGACTACCAAAAGATCATGACAAAAGAAAAAGCTTGGGCATCATTCTACAGGAAATTATCCAAGAAAACTGCCTGGACATTCTAGAACAAGAGGGCAAAGTGGAGATTGAAAAATTCCACAGATCACCTCCTGTACTTAATCCCCAACAGACAACACCCAGGAATGTTATAGCCAAATTCAAGAACTACCAGACCAAGGAAAAATACTACAAGCTGCTAAGAAGAAGTCATTCAGATACCATGGAACCATTGTTAGGATAACACAGGATCTGACTGTATCTACACGGAAGGACCAGAAGGTATGGAATATGATATTCTGGAAAGCAAGCCAGTGATGCTAGAGAGAAGAATATTATTCACAAATGGGTGGATGACCTCCAAGAGATCTCTTTCAGGTCTGAGATGTTATCCATGAATGCCTCTGTGATTCAGGTAACTTCTGCCTGGGCTTCTTGGATCCCTTTTGGGGATCATATGAGCTTGGTCCACAAGCTCATATGGGTCCTACTCCCTGCTCTGCCAAAAATGTTGTGACCAATGGTGAATAATGAATGCCCGTCGCTAGGTCTCAATTACTCCCTTTTGAAAAATGAGGGGCCTAGCTTGGGTCTAATGTCAATCCTTTCCATTGTTTAGATTAGGAGATTGTACAGCTCTCAGGGGAGGTGGTGAGGACAAAAGTAGTCCCAAAAGGACAGTATCAGATGGGATAAGGAAGAGGAAGGAGCCCTTTACTGGGTAATTTCAGAAGACATTGGGGCACACACAGTGGTTGAGAACCCACAGACACTCCAGCTAATCCTACTTTAGGCAGAAATGCAGTCCCCCACCCCCCAACCCTAGCTGTTTTGTTTTTTTTTTCAGATCTTCTACTTGACCAATGAATAATGCCAGTCCATCTGTCTGACCCCTGGAAAGGAACCTTAGATGTAATCTGATGTGGCCTCCTTATTTACATCACAGGAAAGGAATTCTTAGAGATGGGAAAGAACTTTCTCTGAGCAACCTGGCATGATCTAATTTAAGACTGGGGGAAAAATCCTTATTGTATCAGGTGTATCACTTGGGTCCCCAAGCCTGGGACTTTAACTGCAATGTCCTTACCAAGCATACCAAGATCATAGAATTACTGAATGGCTGTGGTCAAAAGAACCCAAGGGGGAATTTATTCCAGAACAAAAATCCCCCTTCAACAAGGAATCAATAGCCTCTGACTGGAGACCAGCATTGGTGGGGACTCCAGAGCCACCTGAGGAAGCCCTTGTGCCAAATTGGTGGGCAGACAGAGAGATAACTATATCAGACAGACAGACAGACAGACAGACAGAGACACAGAGAGAGAAAGAATGACAGAGAGACACAGATTCAGAGACAGAGACTGAGAGTGACAAAGACAGAGACAGAAACAGAGACAGAAAAAGACAGGGAAGCAGAGACAGAGATCTTTTTAATAAATTGCTTACCATGTGCCATCCATTATGATAGTTCTCTGGAGAGACAAATACAGGCTCTAAGATTGTCTTAGGAACAAGAGACTTACATTGGAATGAAGGAAGGGCTCCATGTCAGAGGAGCAGAAGTAGAAGGGACGTAGTTATTGCCCAGGATATAAGAAAGTACAGCCAGAAGTGAATTAAAACATGGCAGAAATAAAACATGTTTACATAGGCACACAGTGCAGCTAAGTGCCTCAGTGGTTAGAGTGCCAGGCCTCAAGTCAGAGAGACCTATCATCTTTCTGAATTCAAATGCATCAAACACTTTCTGTCTGCGTGACCCTGGACAAGTCACTTCAGTCTGTTTACCTCAGCTTGTTCATCTATCCATTGAGTTTGAAAAGGAAATAGCAAACCACCTTAATATTTCTGCCAAGAAAACCCCAAATGGGTCGGGAGGAGTTGAACATGACTGAAAATGGCCAAACAACACCGCATAGCAAGAGAAGGTCAGAACAAGAATTTGAACCCACACCTTGTGTTTTCTGGAATAGAGTTTTCTGTTGTTTGAATTGAACTCAACTGGAAAGGGATAAAAAGCCATTTTGGGTCACATTATCATTATCAAGTCAATATGGTTGTAGAAAAGGGCATGGACTGTATTCACATTCAGAAGAATCCTGGGTTCAGATCCTGACTCTCACCCTCTCTGGACTTGCAACAATGAGTGCAGACATTTTCAAAATTGATTTGCTCCTTCATAAGTTAAGGAATCTTCCATCCTTCTGACTTACTTAGAGAAACTGATGGAGAGAGGACTGGCCTTGGCCTCAGGAAGATCCAGGATTGATTCCTCCCTCTATGCACACAAGCCATGATTCTCTTGATGCTAAGCCAGTGAAGACAGTGTGGTGGGGAACTCAGTGATTTGAACCCAGGGAGGGGCTTTCTATAGTCAGGAGCATCTCACAGAGATGAAATCTGGGAGGTGAATTCCAGTCCCCTCCATGCCCCAACTTAGCTCACGAGAGTTTTGGGAGGATGGAAAGTGACCATTTGCAAGAAGTCCATGGAAACCCTTAATGTGTTATCTGCTCATCAGCTCTTTTTAGCAGCTACACAGGGTCACAGATTTAGAGCTAGGAGGGAACCAAGAGTCCAACCATCTGCTTTAGAAATGGAGCCTTGGAGGAGGTGACCAAAGAAATACTGGGAATAAGTCATCAGTGTGGGAATCACGGGATCACGTTCAATCCATAATTCAATCAATAAACACAAAACTTCCTTGAAATGGACACCAGGCTGAGTGTGGGGGATACAAAGAAAGAGGAAAACACTTGTCTCCTACGGAGAATGAAGGAACCTCCCCAGTGAGGAAACTGAGGCCCAGGGGAGCAATGTCACTTAGGTAATGAGTATCTGCAGAGAGAACAGAACCCAGGGCTGCTGACCCCAAGGTCCCAGAATCCTATTCTCTATGGCACAAATGCAATGTATAGTTTCGAAAACATTTGCTCCACTTCGCATAATGCTGTGAAGAAGGTAGGGCCTGGGTCCCATTTGCTGAGTGTCCCCCAGGACAGTGATTGTTTCATTGCTCAGATTCTAGCCTCTAAATAGGGTGTGGACCACCCATTTTGGTGGTGTAGACAACCCACTGGTGAGAACCGTCTCTCGGCCAGAGATGCCTTCTCTGCAATTGATGGTCTTGGTTTCTAGAGTCCTGGGAGGGTTCAATGACCCACCCAGGATCAGCCAGCCACATGGGGCCCAGGAGAGACTTAAGCCCAGTTGGGAGCATGGCCACGCCGTGTCACCTCAATTTAGAAGGGAGAAAAGAAGAGCGGCTGAACTGAATAAGGCAAACAGCATCGTCTCCCATTCACAGATGAAGACACGATTGTCGTTCAGCATCGTACCTTTGGTCCACACGGCCAGCGAGCCTTGGAGTCTGGCCTTTGCACTGCAGCGGCACCCCATCAGTGCCTCTTATAGCACATCCCTGTGAATCGGGCTACCCCGTAGCCGGCTGCCCACCGTGTCCAGAAGTTTCCTCTCCAGGGCTGCTCTCCATCCCTGCTCCCTGGCTGACTTGTCCTCTTTGTGCCGGGCCAGAGTTCCTGCACATGCATCCCCCCATGAAGAAGAGATCTCTGGGCTGGGCCGGGATGGGAGGTCAGAAGCGAAGCCCCTGGAGCTCCTTTCCAAGGAGAAGGCAAAAGAAGGCCGAGGGAATCCACAACAGGAACGTGCTGCCCTCCTGGAAGCCTGGTGATGTCACTGGTAGGAAATGCGAGGCAGCAGAAGGAGGATGGGTGGGCTCCTTTCCTAGAATTCCAGCAGGAACAGAAGAGGCTTAATGAATATTTCAGAGCCGAGCCCGACTTATTATTTATTCACAAGACAAGGAGCGATGGGGCCTTGCAGCAGCACAGCAGAGAAACTCCATGAGCCTCCCATGCAGCCTCCCGAGCCCCTTCCTTGGAGTCAGAGCATTTCTTCAGCCCTTCCACTCCGTGTCAGGCACCAAAAGAAAAAAGCAGCAGCTCCTGCCTTCAAAGAGCTTCCAGTCCATCAGGTGTCCGTTGGGCATCTCTTCTTCTCTGTGCCTGTCCCCCACCTCATCTAGCCTCTTTGAAGGCAGATCACTACACGGCAGGAACAGGGGTCCTTGATTAAAGGGGATTGGGGCTCACAATGGCTAGATTTAACATTGGGCTGGTAGCCAGGCTAAGTTTGAGTTCAGCTCCTACCTCAGACACGTTCTAGCTGTGCAAGTCATAGAACTTTTACCAGCCTCATTTTCCCCTTCTGTAGAATGGGATGGTTGAATTGGTGAGCATCTGAACTCCTCTCCAGCCTTTCATGCAAGACCCTATGTTTACTGCTGGCCATTCTATGCACAGGCCCAGCTCAGAACAAACATTTTATGTGGGTTCCACTCGAATTTCTAAGTCATTTAATGTAGACAAAGCATTCTTCCCCAAATAACTCTGCTAAGTATGTAATACCTCTTGCTGTTCCCCCTTTGCAGGTGAGGGAAGGGAGAATCTAAAGGTAGGAAAAGTCCCAAAATCCAAAATCCCAAAGCAGAGGGACTTGTCTAGTAAAGGCCAGCCTGGAATTCGAATCCTCTCGCCTGCTTCCTAGCCCATTGGTCTTCTTCATTCAAAGCACGAGCAATATTGGGTCAAAGAGAAGGACAATGAGACAGCATGGGGTCCTGGAAAGGGCACTCAGCCTGGCTCAGAGTCCTAGATTTGCCAGAATGTTCTTTGTGACCTTTGGAAAGTCATTTCCTCTTGGTGGATCCCAATTTCCTCCTTTGTAAAATCAAGTCTTGTAGAAGGTGAAGGAAGTGGGGGATTTACAATGGCACAAATCACTGCCAGTTTCAGCATCCTACAACATCTAAATGAGGTTTGGGAGGGCTGATCATTTCTGTTGGGAGCAAAAAAGAAAAGGCTGGCTTTGGGAGCGAAGGGGTACTGGAGGAAGGGAAGAGCTCGACCTGGGAGAATCTTAAGATCAATTCTGTGTTCCTGCAGCAATATAAGCCAGGAAAACACACACACACACACACACACACACACACACACACACACACACACACACACAGAAAATGGCACCAGAAGACACTTGGAGAAGGAGCTTGGGAAGGGCAGCCCTTCTTTCAGGGAGGAATTGCCTCCTTTTCCTCTAGGTTTGACTTTTTTGTTCTAAGGCCCCTTCCAGAGGGGACATTGCGTTGGCCTTTCAAGTCATTCTAAGTCCCAGATTCCACAGCAAGTTCCCTGATTTCCTCCAACTCTTAATGGCTCCCTCAAGGAATTACCTTGTATTAAATATATGAGCCCATACAGACAGACACAGCATTTATCTGTATATATAGTGTTGATATATATTCATCTATATATACTTTTCTAAGTACATCTCATTTTCCCAGACAGAATGCAGATCCCCTTAAGATAGGCAGGAGCCCTTTCACTGATTCCTTTCTCCCCCCAGCATCTATCACAGTGTCCAGCACATAGTAGGTCAACAAGAGATGCTCATTGTTTGATCACCTACATAGCTGAGGTCTATCTTGTCTAGAATCTTCTCTACTCCATTTTCTAAATGAAACTCAATCTGATTGATTGAACATCTGTTCAATGTTCTAAAGTCCCTCCCAGCTCTGACATTCCCTATTCTTTTTTTAAATAATTTTAACCTCCTACTTTTAAACTCCTACTGTGTATTGATTCCAAAGCAGAAGAGCAGTAAGGGCTAGGTGATGGGGGTTAGGTGACTAGTCCAGGGTCACACAACTAGGACACATATGAGGCCATATTTGAACCCAGGGTCTCCCATTTCTAGGCCTGGCTCTCAATCCACTGAGCCACCCAGTCATCCCCAACAATCCCTATTCTCTGGTCCCTCCCAGCCCTGACATTCCATTATTTCAAAGAGCCAGTTGCCAAATCTCTAGCATCTGGGCACCATCCGCTCCCCTCTGCCAATGGTGAATGCTACCCCTTGATTCCAAGATAAACTTAGATTTGTTGAATCACAGATGATTACTGTGGGGTTGTTTTAACCACAACATCCTCTCTGAGAAGAACACCCATATCCGAAGTGCTGGAAGCAAATAGACTTGGGAGTCCTCCTAGAAGATGCTCCTTCCGGGGTGGGGAATGGCCTCTGGACCATCATTCTTCTCTGCTTCTCTCTGGCTATAGCAGAGGCAGGCCACTGAGGTTAACCTTTCTATTTGAAAGTATACCCAAGACACGTTAGGTCTATGGGAGAAAAGGAGCAAAACCACAACTTCCCTTGCGGTGGGAATGTCTAGGGAGCTCCAGATGAGATGGGCGACCAAATGAGTCAAGATGCAATCAGCCCACAAGCACACATGCCAGCAGAATGAAGTCTTTTTTTCAAAATAAACAGACAAGCAATGCTTATAGAGTGCTTCCAAAATGGCCATTGATAAAAAGGTTGAGCACCTTGAGTTGATGTGGTCCTGTCTAAGCCCCTGTCTAGACCTGGGACTTCAGGAGAATAATTTCCCTCCTGTGGGGAATGAATGACAGGAAAGGGGCAGCTACTTCCTAGTCAGGAACCTTTTGGTTTTTTTCATTATTTTTTTCATCAAGTGTATGACCTTAGCCAAATCACTTCCCTTGGCCTCAAGTTCTTCATCCATTAAACAAGAAGATGGGGCTGAGGTCCTTTTCTCCTTGAGTCAGTTTCATAAGAACAAGGTGGAGGAGACAGAGTGAGAAACCATTTCCTCCAGGGCAAAAATTAGCTGAAGATTTTAGTGGACTCCAAGAGAGAATGAGCTGATATGACTGCCTGCCCAAGCTCAGGTCTTCACGAGATGCATTGAGAAGAAAAGTGACTATGAATAAGGTTTTTTTTTTTAATTTTATTAGACTTTGGCCAGTCTATCTCTACAGAGGATGAGGACATCATAAAGGACAGTGGATATCATTGATGCTGACCCCAGAAAGGTCATGTGATTTGCTCAGGCATACACTAGAAAGTGGCTGGGCTTTGAATTCAGGTCCTTGGACTCCAAATCTAATGCTTGTTCTTCTGAACCACAGTTCTAGAAAATATCATTTAGGATGGAGATTAGAAAACTTGAGTTTCCAGAGAACAACAACAACAAAAAATAGTAGTGGGATTTTAGTTTATGGCATGTAAGGATGGGTAGAAGGAACTATGGGTAACAGTGTGCAGCAACACAGTGGATAGAGCACTAGATATGAAGATAGGAAAACTTTTCTTTCTGAGTTCAAATTCAGTCTCAGATACTTTCTAGTTGTGGGGACCTCGGCAAGTCCCTTAACCCTGCCTACTTCAGTTTCCTCATCTATAAAATGAACTGGAGAAGAAAATAGTAAACCACTCCAGAATCTTTGCCAAGAAAAACTCCAAATGAGGTCATGAAGAGTCAGACATGACTGAAAAACAACCAAGCAACAAAAAGAGCTGAGGCTAGGAGAGGAAAAATCTTTGGGATGGGGGGAAAGATAGATAACTATCTCCAAATATGTACAAGGCCAAAATATGGAAGAGGAAGAGGAGAGAGGGAGAAGAATTATTTCCCCCCTTTTTAGTAGAAGAGGGCAGAGCAAGAAGTAGTGTGTATAAGTCACATAAAGTTTGAATTAGTCTTGGTATCAGGACAGTCTAAGGTGGGCTCCCCTTCAGGGATGGTCTTCAGAAAGAAGTTTCTGGGTAAATTGCAAAAGGATTTCTTATTTTGATTAAGTGGAAAGGCATGACTCTGAGGTCCCTTCCTACCTTAGGTTTCTATTATCTTGAGATTCTCACCTCTTAATCCCATGATCCTCTATATGAGATGATCATCCCATTCCTCATGAGGAGTTGAGTTGCTTTGTGAACGAACTGGCAAGTAAGGATTCTACATAAATAATTCAATGAAGTTTTTTTCTTCAGAGCAAACCCCAAAATCTGAAAGGGTTTAGAAAGAATCTCATCAGATCATTTTATAGAGAAAGGAACCTTGACAAAGGAATAATACCATCTTTTTCATTCTGGAAGGTAGACATTTTATAGAATTTAGGCAAAGGAACCTGAATGTAAACCCCCTGTCTGCAGTTAAATGATTTTGTCAAGTGAGCTATTTGAAAGCAAAGTAGATTGAGATGGATGTCAATAAACATATAAGCATTCAATATTATAGCTTAAGTCAAAATGACTTTTAGTGGCTTATTTACAAATAGGTAGAAAGAGTGAAAGTGGAAAAATGTAGATAAAGAAACAGATTCTAATAAGCCTACCAGCCATTTTCCTAAGGAGCCAGGCTCAACCCCAGCAGGGCTTCCCCAAGACTGTCTCCATTTGCATTTCCTGTTAATTCTAAACCAGAAGTCCCAGTGATGATTTCAGCCAAGGTTCCACCAATGCAGCCTCCTCCAAAACCAAAGCAGGAATCCCAGCCACTCAGCCAGCAAGCTGATGCAGGAACCAGGGAAAAGGTCTCTTTGAAGCTCAGAAAGGAATCTCTGGAACTAATTAATCTCTCTAAACATCAGGAAGGGAATGAATCTCCAGAACCAATCTCTCCAGAAGCCAGGAAATGAAAGCATGCTAGATCATGTTGGTCTCTTTTTATATCCCTTTTTTCCATGTCACTTTCTGTCATTGCTTATCACTCTTCTTTTTCACAGAAACCAATGGCAGTCTTTCTATTTGCTTAGCACTGCGCAAGGTGGGGGCAGGGGGCAATGGTCTTTATAGTTATCACTTATTCTAGTAAGTAACTTGTGAATTCTCATACTTAATGGTAAATAGGTGTACTTTAAGCTCTTGATTTGATTAGCTAAAAATAGACAAGGGAAAAGTTAATCCTATCTTCACAGAGGGCAAAGCCAAAACACAAGGGAACCCCAAACACAAGTCTGGGTGGAACCAAAAAGACGGGGCTGAGGGGATCCAACACAAGAATGGTTCAGATGGATCAAGAACCTGAGAGAATTCAAAATTCCTTTTAGCCATCTCTGGCATTCCTAAAGAAGTACTGAGGTCATGATGGCATTCAGGGTTCAAACAATCTCTAGTCAAAGACAATTATATTCAAACAATAATTAATCATTGACAAAAGGGAGCTAGCCATTTCATGGGGTCAACAAAAGGACTCCAGATAGAAAATAACACAGCTATTCTAGTGTAGTTTGAAGGTGATAGAGGACTTTCCTCAAAACTACTCCTGAAGCACGTTGAACAATGCTTTTCATCCTCATTTTTCAATTATGGAAAGAGATCCGAATTGGGTGTTTAGGCTGGAGCCACACAGATAGGTGATTAGATATCAAGATGAGACACTGAAAAGTTGGCTTCCAGAAGTCAAGTATGACACTGATACAGGAACTGCTTAGAAGTCAGTCACATACCTCACCTCCAACTGACCCAAAGAAAGGATCAGGGCTCTGTATTCAGGTGTGGTACCCCTTGGTGTTGAGTAACTCCCTGGGCTTGTCTGGAGAGTTGGACAAAAGGGTGGTTTTTGAAATAAGAATCATTGGGATAAGAATATAAACTGATTTGGGCCTCAGAGTTTCCATTGAAGTCAGTTACCTTACAGGAGCTCTAAAACTGGTAGGCCCAGTGTCAAATCCAGGAGGGTCTACTGAGCTCAACTCATGGGTGCTAGCTGCTTATCTCAAGTAATAGATATTATCTGAAGATTTGTGGGACTTTTCTCCTTGGAGGAGAGTCCTCCAACCTTCCTTCTGTAGCTTCCTGGCCCCCAATATTCTCCCAAAGGCTAATTGGGGGGAGGAAGGAGGAGTCATGTAGCAACCCTTGTACAGATTATGATCATTAGGTCTCTGTGGTCACTGGGAAACTCTCTTCTGTCCTTATGGTTTCAGTTGTTCTCAGGACAAACTATAAAGCTGTTTGGAGCTAAGATAACTGACCCATGTGAGCTGCCCTTTCCAGAAGATGATTTATGAAACTATCTCAGATAACAAGTGTCTGTAGGTCTAGGACGTCTCCAGAATCTATCACTGATGTAGGGTAATTGATGCTCTAGCCCATGGTGCCAACATGTTCACGGGCACTCAAAGACATTTCGTTTTTTTTCAGAGGCATTGAAGCATGTCTCTGGAATGGCCATCTAATGTGGGAATCAACCAGAGAGCATGTACTTCCCTCCATGGCTATATCCCAGTGGAGCTTGTCTTCTTCTTCCTATTGCCCCTGAAATCTCTCCATGAATGGTTCCAGAATGTTCCCACCACCACCCTCTGTATTCAACTGCACCAAAGGCATATTCCAGCCATGGGGATGGACAAACCCATTGCTAAATATGGCTGATACTGCCTCTGATCCGTATCTTATTTCCAAATTTAACTCCTTCTTCAAGACCCATCTCAAATGTTGTTTCCTCTGTGGACAACATGGTTTGGTGAAAGAAGCCCTTGTCTTTGCAAAGTTGGATGCAGGTCTCCTTGCTTTGCCTCTGACTAGTTAGGAGAGCTTGGGGAAGTCACTAGATTTAGTCAGAGAGCCCAAGTTTGAATTGCAGCTCAGTCGCTTAAGGGATCTTGGGCAAATCACTCTCCTCTATCAGTTTACTAACCTGTATAATGGAAGAGTTGGATTAAAAGGGTTCTAGGACCTCTTCCAGCTAATAAGATCCCCTTAACCAGGCCCCATAGGGAGTTATTACCCCTAAAGGGTTTCCACATATTGGAGATCTTTAAGAGAATCCAGAGTAGAACCTTCATTTTACATAGGTGGAAACTGAGAATCAGAGAGGGAAAGTAATTTGTCTAGAGTCACACAGCTATAAGTTTCTGAGGAAGCCTAAGGGTTATAGATTTGGACCTGAAAGGGAGACCAAAGAACATCTCATCCACCCCTTATGTTACATGTCGGGCAGACCTGAGAATCAGAGAAGGGAAATGACTTCCTCAGGATCATACAATCAGTATAATTCCAGAGCTGACTTAGACTCTGTGTTTGCTGCCTTATAGTCTGGCAGGGTCTTTGCCTCTGTCTCTCACAGGCTCTCTGACCTTGTGCTTAAAACCAAAGAATAACAAGACCAAACCACTGGCCACAGATTCCTCCCTCACCATCTCTGTGAGAGTGGACTGAAGCCCTTGGGGCTCAGTAGTCTGCCACTGGCCCTTGAAGGAAGGATGAGGCAGCACTGCCATCAGCCACAATCTCTGCTGCTGGGCAGCCCTTTTTATGTTAATCTACCCTGTCCAGTGGCAAATGGATGGGCAGCCCTGAAACAGGGACCCTTTCAGGCATGTCCAGGGCCTGCAATGGCTGGTTGTGCTTGGCATTCAGCTCTGGAAGAGAATGGGACTGGAGGGCACTGCTCTGCCACCTCTTGGAGCCTCACTGGCCCTAGGGAAGGATCCGAGGCCCTTGTGGCTATGTCTCTCCAAAGGGAGGCATGGGACAGTGAGAGGGCACAGTGGATAAAGTCTCCAGACTCGGAGTCAGGAAGACTCAACATTATGCGTCCAAATCCAGTCTCACACCTTTCTCTCTGTCACTGTAATTCTCTCTGTATCTTTCAGTCTTTCTGCCTTCATCTCTTTCTCTGTCTATCTCTCACTCTGTTTCTCTGTCTCCTTCCCACCCCCTTCTCCCTTCTGCCTTTAATAACTGGCACTCACTGTTTCCAGAGTAGCTGTGCTTGGCCATTGGTATAGTGCTGACATCATTTCAGAGGGAACCACGGCAGTCTCCATGACCTCCCAGAAACTCTAAGGACCCTGGGGTCCAAGAGCAGGCCATTTGGTCAAGGAGGAGAACCAGATACCTACCACATTCTGGAGACTGGAAGAACCACACACAAGTACATCCCTTCTTAGCCTTCTTCAGAAAATACTATTTTTGAAATACTCCACTTAGAGGGAAAAGAGAAAAAAATGTAAAAGAAAAAACAACTTCCATATTAAAATCATTACTATAGATTGGTTTCAAGGCAAAAGGGTGGTAAGGGATGGGCAATGGGTTTAAGTGACTTGCCCAAGGCCACATTCCAAGGAAATGGCGAAGGCAAAATTTGAACCCAGGGCCTTCCATCTCTATTCCTGGCTCTCTATCCACTGAGCCACCTAGCTACACACAAGATAGTAATTTTTGCTGTCCACATCCTTAGTATCACAGAGCTGGAGCTTTAAGGGGTTGCAGAGGTCACCTGGTGCAACCTTTTCATTTTACAGAGAAGGAAACTGTTGCCTGGAGGTTAAGTAAGTAGCCCAAAGTCAGAAGTGGCAGTGATGGGACCCTATCTGTCCATAGATAATGCCTCTTCCTCTGTGTCTCATTGTACTTCTAAATAAATTTGCTATAGGGATTATCTGGGCCTGTGGAGAAGCAGAAAATGGCTGAGGTCCAAAGTGAAAAGGAAGAATATGATTCTGATCTAACCTTATTATTTGAGTAGATGAAACTTGGTCCTGAGTACCTGGAGTGAGAGATTATCAAGAGCATTAATGCAGTGATCCTGCTTTCACAAACTAGCATTTCAAGAGAAAGAGAAGACAGGAATGTAGATTCCTAAAATTGGAAGAGTCAGTGGAGCCCCAACAAGGGCATCACCTGAGGATTCCTGGAAGAGATGACATTAGAGGGAGTCTTGAAAGGATGAGATCCAAAAGGCAAAAGAGGAGAGGAAGAGCATAGTAGGTATAGGAAATCAGGAGCAAAGACTGTAGGACCTCCAGACAAGATTTAGAGCTGGCTAAAGCTCTAGCACTCATTGAGTCTAACCACCTCATTTTTAAATGTATTTTTATTTAGTTCCATTTTTCCCTTTTTTTTCACTTCTGTCATTTCCAGATTCACTCCCACCTCTAACCCCAATCCTCTTGTAACAACAGACAAAAATAAAGTGCTTAGAGAAAACCAGCAGACAAAATGGAAGTAACTGTACAGACCATTCCATATCCATAGTTCTGTAGCTCTCCAGCAAAAGGTGAGTGAAAGAGTTTCTCATTTTCCCCAGAGGCACCAGATTGGTAATCATCATCACATCTCCTCCAGTTCCATTGGATTGTTCTTGTGTTTACTTCTATCACTGTTTATGTTACATTGGTTTATTAATCAACTTGCCCTATAGTCAATGCAAATATTTCCATCATTTCTACATATTTTATTTGGAATCACTTGACATATGACATGTCTGCTCCTGTTTCCCCAAACTCTTTATATTTTCCACTTCTTTCGCCCAATAATATTTTACCAAATTCTTACACTAATTTGTTTAGACCTTTCCCAAAAGATGGACCCAATATTGCTTCTAAATCTTGACTGCCACAAAAAGAATGTTATGAATGTGAGCATAGACAGGACCTTTGTTCCTGTCTAACCTCATTGGGGTAGGGGTCTGTCTAATGAACTCTCTGGGTCAAAGGGTATGAAAAGTTTAGTGGCCTCCTAATAGTTCTTCCTTCCTCAAGTGTTTTCCCACTCCAGTCATCCTTCATGGAGCTGCCAAAGGGACTGAAGACATCTGACAATGAAAATTATCTATTCTAGTACTCTAATAACTTCCTATTACCTGTTGATCAACTAAAAATTATTCTATTTGTCTTTTAAAGCCCTTAACACCCTGGCCCCAATCAAGTCTTCCAGGATAATTTTCTATTTCTCCCCTGCCTGAATTCAATGATGCAGTCATACTGAGTTTCTTACTCTTCCTAAAATATGTTACTTCATTTCCAGAGCTTGTGCCTTGATACTGGCCATCCTACATGCCTGGAGTGCCCTCCTCTCTACCTTATGGAATCCCTCTCTTCCTTTAAGATACTGTAGCTCATATCTGAAGACTTTCAAGATGGGATAAATGAGCATGTTTGTAGGCAATCGAAAATGAGTCAGAGATAGGAAAGGTTGGAAATAAGTAAAGTGAAAATGACAGAGAAGGGAGTCTGTTGAATGAGACAGGATGGAATAGGATCATTTGAGCTAGTAGAGAGGTTAGTCTTGGTAAGAGTAAAGCCATCATTTCAGGTGAGATGGGAGAGAAGGAATAGTAGCAGAAGAAATCTTAATAATAGGAGATGAAGGTGAGAGGAGAAGAAGCACATTATCTTGAATTACCTCAGATTATTTTTCTGAAAAATGAGGGAAGTTTCACAGACAAGAGGGTGGAGGGAGGGTGAACCATGGAAGGATGAACATTTATAGAAGAGATAAGAGAGAGAGAGAGAGAGAGAGAGAGAGAGAGAGAGAGAGAGAGAGAGAGAGAGAGAATATGAGAGAGAGAGAGAATATGAGAGAGAGAGAGAGAGAGAGAGAGAGAGAGAGAGAGAGAGAGAGAGAGAGAGAGAGATAAGAGAGGTATAGTAGCATTGCCTAGGAGTAGTGAGAGCCATGTTAAGGTTGGGTAGCATGAATTTGGAGTAGACCCACTCACAATAGTTTCATGATTTTTCCACTGTTGAGTGAGTATAAGTTTTAATATTACAAATGGTAGAAGTGATTGAAGAATGTGGCTTGACAGGGCGCAATTAATATATTAATGGTGATTAGAAATGCAAGAAAAGAGGATAGTGTCAAGTTGAATTGTCTTTGGGTAAGAATGGAGAAAAAAGAAAGAAGACAGTGGCTAGTGCAAGGGAGAAGTCCTAGGAGGTAAATGAGGAGTCAAGAGATTAAAGGTCACAGGGCTGATGAAGAATATGGTACAGTAAGGGAAAGTAGAGGAAGCAGTGAAAAATCAATAGACAATGGTAAAATAAGGGGATTTCAAAATATTGAATATTAAGATGGTACAAATGTGAGAGATGCCAATATCAAAGATATGGCTATCTCTCTATGTGACTGAAATTGAGTAGAGAAGTCATTCTTGGGAAAAAAAGTAAGTGGACAAACCAAGTATTTAGATTGTTTGAGGGAGTCAATATATTTGTTCAAGTTTGTTGACATGAGAGCTGGATTTGAGGAAAAGAGGAAAACAAAGTCATGTATCAAAGTCATTGAGGAAGGAAAGGGCATAAGAAAGATCTGTAGATAATAGCTACCAGGATTTTAACTGAGTGATAGATGACAACAGTATGAACTTCAAAGGAGGGGAGGTTACTGAGTGATAGAGGCAAGAAGAGGAAATGGAAGTGATAAAGGGGAGAAGGAAATATTCTAATTCCCCTGCCTCAGACAGTGACCTGAAAGGAATGAGTGAATATACAGCTAGTACTGTAAAAGGTGGCCAAAGAGACTGTGTAGTCAGCTTTCAATAATAGCTCATTGAATGGAAAGAGTGGGAGAAGAAAAGATTTGAGATGAAGGGAAATGTGTTGCTTTTGGAAGAGGTATTTCATAGGGTACAGTGAAAGGGGGTAGACTTGATTGAAACTCCAGGATAGGAAGGTTGAGGAGGAAGGGAACAAGAAATTATTGGTAAGGATGGAAAATGGGATTGGGATAATGGTCTACAGACATCCAGAATCACTGAGATATGAAAGATTGAACCAGGTATAAGAATGTTCATCATTGAATGGAGGACATCATTCCTCAAGGAATTGGGAAATTGAGCTGGAAACAAGTGCAGTATGATGTTCATCAAGTTTGGTGTCTATCTGCTCAGTTCTCATGTGTGGCTCCAAGAAACTGAAGGAGCCACAAGATCAAATGGTCAGATAGAAGGCCCACTTCAGTACTCCTTTTACCTTCACGGAGTGGAGATTAGAAAAGAAATGGTACATTAGATGATGAAAATTAAGCCAGCACAGCAGTTGAAGGTAGTCTGGTTTCCTAATGACTTTCCTCTTCCCAAGTACAGCAAGAGATGGAAGGCTCCTGAAGTCAAAGGGAAGGTTGCTCCTATTTGCATGAGATGTTTTCCACATCTCTGTTGGGAGTTCAGATTAGCAGCAAGAGGTAGAAGTTGCTTTCTGCAGGTATGGATACATGCTATCACTTTAAGAGCAGAAGGAAGATGCCCAGTTTGGCCCCTTGCACCTTCTCTCAAGGGATGCATTGTGTAGCAGGAGAAGGAAGTGTAAAGATTGAATTTGGCTTTCCCCTGATTGTAACAATGAAGGTACTTAGCTCTTCCCTGATTGTGAAGATTTAAATTGTAACTCATATCTATTTTTAGATTTTAATCCCCATAAGTGTACATACCCTACTTAAAAGTAAAATATGGAGACGTGCCTATTTTTAGATTCAATCAAAAAAGTGCAAACACAGTACTTAAAAGTTAAGCGTGAAGATCTGCCCATTTAGATCTAATCACCAAAAGTACAAATATCGCACTTATCCATGAAGTGGGAGGTCTGTGACCCACATGTGCAATAGTGGGTAATGAATCAGAATCCATTAACTGTCTTCTGGGCAGTCTTAGAGCAGAGCATCAGCTGTGTTTGGTAGATGTGGAATTAGGGGAAATGACACAAGAGAAAATGCCTTTAAAAGAGAGAGTTCTACACAGAGTTTGGAGATTCTTGGAGCGGAGTTCAACTTGGACTTCTACTTCTGTTGGATGCAATTCTTCATGCTTTTGAGTTGAGGATATGGTGAAGAGGGGCAGAAGGATCTGCTGACTGGACTGACACTTGGTGAGTGAAAAGCTGACTCTTAACTACTGGATTTTCTGAAGAGACTTCCTCGGCTTTGCCGAGGCCAGGTAAAACTAATTCTCCCTGCCTGGAGGGGTCAGGAGTAAATTACTTAGTGCTCAGGCTAGATATCTTACCTTATCCTTTCTCTGATTTCTTGCTTTACTCTTTCTACATTTTGTAAATAAAATGCAAATAAAATCTCTTTAGAATTAATTAAATTTCTGGTGACCAAATTCTTAAATAATCAAGCCTAACCCTTTTAAAATTAACCCTTTTTCCCCCTTAGAGAAGTCACCAGGTCAATGGTCAGAAAAAGGTTTGGCTCTTCCTTTCAAATGAGGCTTGGATTTAAGGTGGCAGCCTGAAGTGATAGACCCCAGGCTTATCATTTCATTCTGTACCTGTATGGTTCATAAAAAACATGTTAGCTGATTGATGATTTTGTTAAAAAAAAGTTTTTTTTTCTGGAATTACTGAAAAATTCACAAATCCAAAAAGTATATATGCCTTTCCAAAGTGTTTATTTCTATGTTTTCTATTTCTTATTCTTTAATTGCTCTTTGAGGAAAACTTCTGTTTTTCTTTTTATTTGAATTTCTCAGTCATTAGTGATTTGAAGCTCTCTTTTATGAGATTGCCAAGAGTTTGCTATTTTTCTTTTGAGAATTGTTTGATCATATCCTTCAATCATTTCTGCATAAGGATTTGATCATCATGGGAAAGAGGACTAGCTCCTGTGGTGTAAAGGCTTACGTGGCCCTTTCCAGGGATGTTCATCAAGTTTGGTGTCTATCTGCTCAGTTCTCATGTGTGGCTCCAAGAAACTTGATCAGTGGCCTTATACCCTGGTGAACTTCTTCTAAATTGAGTTAAGGTTAACTGACAGGCCTCGAACCCATTGGTTAGTTAGAGGAATATTTACTCCAAGTAAGTAAAGGAACCGACTTATTCTAATGGTCATGAAAGTGGCTGAAGCAGTCACCATGGAATACTGAAAGATTGGTCAGACATTAAAGATGCCAAGGTGGTCCACCATATCCAAGGCCATTGCCAGTCATCCTGACTTTTTTCTTTCCTTTGGACTTGGATGACTGAGTCATCAATGGTGAGGCTGATGACTTTGCACGCATAACTCTGCTTCACTTAAACCCAATTCACCCACAAGACAAGGCATGACCCTATGATGTCCTCATTGTAAACAAAGGACAAACAGCAAAAACAATAACAGCAGCCTCCCCAAATCGACTACATGCTCATAGATTATATTCATTCATTCATGAAAAGTGTAGAAATATCTACATGAACTGATGAAGAACAAAGTCAGCAGAGCCAAGAAAACAATATGCATAATGACTGCCATCAGGAAAATAGAAAGAACAAGAATATTCCTAAAAATTCAAGAGGATGTTAGAAAGTTACAAAAATGGCCATGGCTGTGTATTCATCAGGTCGACTTGATTTATTTTTTCTCTTTTTTTTTCTTCCTTCTCTTCAAAATATTATTACATAGGATGGTAGGATGGCATTCTGGGTAGAAGATGCTAAAGAATCCTCGACAAAATTCTGATGACAAAAGATATTGCATATAAAGTACTTTCCCAAACATCAATCACTGCATAAATATAGTGCTAGAAGGTACTTTAGAGGTCACTTGACCTATTCTCTTCATTTTCAGATGAGGAAACTGAGGCAAGAGTTGGAATGACATTAATAGTCACAGGGCAAACTCAGAAGCCCAGTTCATTTGGCTCCATCTCAAGCTTTCTTTCCTTTTCCATTCAATTATGCTGCTGATGATGATTATCTAAGAGTAAGCAGGACTTGGGAGGCCCTGAAGAAAGGCAACAGGGACAACATTCAAGAAGCAAGAATAAAATAAGTAAACTTAAGAATTTTTTTTCTATTATGATTAAATATTTGAATGGTAAAAAATGCCAGCCTGGAGGCTGAGTTATGTGAGAGTGACTGTGCTCCCCTCCAGACCTAAACTGGAATTTCATCTCTGCCACTTGCTGTCTCACAAGCCTCTCCACTTCTCCAAGTCCCTGTTTCCTCTTCTGTGAAAGGAGGATTGCCAGAGACAATGTTTTTGAAAGGATGACACCTGCAGTTCTCAAAGCCACCACAAGGTGTCAGTACAAAGGGGGAAGCCAGGGATAGAGTAACCCAGACCTCACTAAGAGTACTACAGGGAAGGGGCAATATGGTGAGATGGGGAAGCCTGGACCAGATCCCGCTTCCTTAATGTCTGGAGGAATCAGGGCTCAGATGATACACTCATTGCTTTCCACTGAATGCGTCTATCTTGGCTGACCCAGGACATAGAATCCATGGAGGGGAAGCCAGCTCACCTTCGTTTAAAGCTCGGCTCAAGCCCAAGTTTTGTGATTTGAGGTAAGACTATCCCCCTCTCTGTGCCCTCATCAAGAAGATGATGGGCTGGACGGAAGCTTTGGGGGATGGAGAGAAATGAGTCAGGCGATCTCTAAGGTCTCTGCCTCTAAATTCTATATCCGGAAGAGTTCATTAAATCTCTCTCTCTCTCTCTCTCTCTCTCTCTCTCTCTCTCTCTCTCTCTCTCTCTCTCTCTCTCTCTCTCTCTCTCTCTCTCTCTCTGTATATATATATATATATATATATATATATATATATATAAGACATAGATATAGATATAGATATAGATACAGACATAGACATAGATATAGATATAGATTTCTATGTGTATTTGTGTGTGTGTACATACCCACCAATACACACAATGTAGATTTAGAGTCAAATAATCTGCACTCAAATCCTTGGTTTACTTCCTACCCACTATATCATTTTGGCCAAGATATGTTACTCTCCTGGTCTCTGGATGTTCTAAGTGAAAGGTAGGGGGAAAAGGGGACAAGCTTTTGTTAAGGACCTGTCCTAATGCTTTACAAATCTTATCATGTTTTCCTCCCATTAGCCCTGGGAGGTAGATGCCATTATCATCCCTTTTTTGTACTTGAGGAAACTGAGGCAAGCAGAGGTTAAGTGACTTGCCCAGGGACACACTAAATTTCTGATGAAGAATATGAACTAACTCCATGCCTCTCTGAAGTCTATTCGTGGTGCCCCTTTGTTAACTAAAAGAGAGAGTCAGGGCTAGATTCAAATAACTACTTATTAACCTTTATTTTGTTTTGTCATTTACCCCATGCACAGGCTGCTAAAGTCTATCAGCCCCTTCCTAGAATCTTGTGGTTAAGTGCATAATATATAGGATTGCAAAAGAAAACATTTATAATGAAATAGTTATATATTAAAAAGAAATAAATGAATAAAAGACCAGGGAACAGAAGTTACCATGAAAGTACAGACAATCTGAGCATAAAATGATGATGACAAACCTCCCAGGATTCCTGTTTTTCTTCAAGATTCAGCTCCAACACAGCCTTCCAAGGAAAACTTTGCCTATTCTCCCCACTCTCAGCATCTCCTGACTTTCTTCCCCAGAATGTCTTGTAACTTGATCATATCCTACCATTAATGGGGGCATATTAAATGTCCATTGGGTTAGTTATTTGAGAGTTGGCTCTCTCTCACTGAGAATCTTCAAACAAAGCCAGGGGATTTATGGAGTAGACCAGTTCCCTTTGAACTCAAAGATCCCAGCAGTCCTTGGAACTTGGCATCCCAGTTCTTTCATGAATTAGTTGTAAGACCTAATTGGGTACGTCATTCAACTTACTGTTTCCTTCATAAAGGGAGGGGAGATGTTTACAAAATCCATGTCTAAAATGATGATGATGATGATGATGATGATGATGATGGTGATGATAATGATGGTGATGATGATGGTGATGATGATGATGATGATGGTGATGATGGTGATGATGATGGTGATGATGGTGATGATGATGGTGATGATGGTGATGGTGATGATGGTGATGATGATGGCGGTGATGATGAAAATCTTCCTTCACAGTTCCAAAAGTAAGGTAAGTTACTTTATGAAATATTGAGTGTATCATCCCTGGAGGTCTTCAAGTTGCAAATGGGTAACCACTTGTTGGGGATATTGTTGAGATGATTCTTGTTTAAGCTAAATGCCTTTGATATGACATTCTATGAAGCCAAGAGAATTCCTCTTCTGACACTCATCATTTGTATGATCTCGAGTGAACCAGTTTACTCTCTCTAGGGGACAAGTTCTTCCTTGAAATATGGAAACAAGCAATATTGAGGTTCCTCAGGAGCTCTGACATTCTATGATTTCGTCTGGGAAGTGCCTTTTTATGTGTTTATTCTTCATATTTTTTAGACCTCAAATTCTTCCTGTGGAAAATAAAGATGTTAAATCAGGTGAACTCCAAAGACCTTAGATTCTTTTAATTTTTTTTCAACCCTGACCTTCCACTTTAGAATCAATACTGTGTATTGGTTCCAAGATAGAAGAGGGGTCAGGGCTGGGCAATGGGGGTTTTAGATTCCTTTTCTGATAACAGGGAAGGAGTGACATGAAATCCTGAAATGGTTACCCCAACCCTAAGCCCAAGCCCCAGAGAAAGATGAGGGTATGGCTCCTTTCCCTGGAGCTTCGAGATGATCTTTTTCGTCACCTGCACTTTCTATGGCTGATCCCCAACTCTCCAGGGGTCTCATAGGACAGTTTAGTTCATCTCTACTTTGAATAAATGTCTCTGTGACATTGATTTTAACTGTATTTAAAAAAAAATTAAATACCTTCTCTAAAAGCTAGTAAAATCCGACTGGTCATTACTGCATAAAACATTTGTGGGGGCTCCTAAGGGACAATAGTAGACAATCTCAGTGACTTTGGGTTACACCTACATCCCTGAGGAAAGGAGGGGTGAGTCCAGCACAGTAGTGGGAGTGAGGAAAGTAACCTCAGAATAGGGGTTACATCAGCAATGGGTCCCTCTTCTCCCCCCACCCCAAGCAGGAAGGAGGTCTCTGTTTCTGGAACAGAGAGGATCATCCCTTTAAGAGGCCAGCTGAGCTGAGAATCCGTTGTTAAAGGGCACAAAGGAAGGATATGGATGTTCTTGTCTCTTTGGTTTCCTGTGGGCTTTATATAACTTACAAATGCAGGGGGGCTTGTTCTATAAAAATGTCCCCAGTCAGTTTCTCATGTTCCTTAATGACTTTTGCTAACCTCCTTTGTTGTCATTGGTGGCTTTGGGAAACCATTAGGCTTCCTGCTTCTCTCTTCCTCAAAATAGCTTGGGTGAACAGTGCCAGGGCTGGAAGGGAGCTCTCCCCAGAGAGCAGTCATTCTCCAGGAATCTGAGGAAATTACCCCAGATTGGGGAGGGTCTATCCCCGAGAGATCAGCTCCCCACTCTCCTGGCAGGTCTCGGACCCAGAACACCACAGGCTGGAGAGGACACCTCATTTAGAGCGAAGGTGCTAAGAGCCCAACTAGGCAGAGAAAGCCAGATTCTTAGAACTCAAAGGCATTCCTGGAGAAGTCATCTAAGCCTTATCCCTCTACTGACAACCTCTATAACATTCTCAACGGTTGTGTATCCAGCCTTTGCTCACAGACCTCCAATGAAAGGAGATTCCTTTCCTCCCAATCCCATCCTCCCAATATAACAGATCTTAATGGGAGCTCTCATGTCACTCTTTGTCCACTTTTGCAGATGAAGAAAATGAGGCCTTTCCATGGGAAATCACTTAGCAATGAACATTTAAGTAGTAGGGGCCCGCTAGATAGCTCAGTGGATAAAGAGTAAACCTAAAGTTCTGGATTCAAATATGACCTCAGATACTTCTGAGCTGTGTGACCCTGGGCCAGTCATTTACTCCCTATGACAGAGCCCTTACCAACTTTTGCCTTGGAAGCAATATAGAGTAATGATTAGATGGAAAGTAAGAATTTTTTTAAATAATATAAGTAGTGAGCAATAAAGTCAAGAAAGACCATCACCCTCATGCATATACTTTATCATTTTTGACAGTTATGATTTTACTGTTTTTTAATTTGAAATTTTTTATTTAATTAGTTTAGACAATTTTTCCATGGTTCCATGATTCATGTCCGTTCCCTCCCCTCCTCCCACCCCCTCCCATAGCCAATGAGCAGTTCCACTGGGTTTTACATGTGTCGTTGGCTTTAGCGTCTTTCAAGCCTACAAGAATGCATCAGGAAGACTTGGAATAGCGTTGCTTGGCCCAACTTGGTCCATTTCACATATACACTTGTGATTCCATTGAAAGAAATCCATTAAGCCCATTCAGTCTTTGGTGTTTATTTCTGGGGTGAGAAGCTAGCCTTTCCCTACCTGGAAACAAAATAGTATCGAGTGTGGGAGGGCCATAGTTCAGGGGCATTGATTAGCTGGACCAAGATGGTGAGACAGGTTCAGACCATGACATCCAAGGATCAGGGGAAGGAACTGGGCATCTCCAGGCTGTAGAGGAAAAGCTCCAAAGTACGCTAGCAAGCTGGCTTCCCGTTTGTTGTGGAGAGGAGAGAAGAGATTGTTGTTTTGTCCTAGAAGGCAGAACCAGAAACAATAATGGAACTTGAAAAGGAACACTTTTTCTCAGTCTCAGGAAAAAAACTTCCTAAGAACTAAAACTTGTCCCCAGTGGAAAGGATTACTTGGGGAAGTCTATAGAGCTCCCAGCAGAACTGAATGGCCCTTGGTAAGAGATGGCTTTTATAAAAGATTCTTCTCCAGGTCAATTAGAAGCTTCTCATAAGTAGGAGCTGTTCTTGGCTTCTTAGCCTTGAATACAGGGCCTGGTATGGAGTAGAGGTATAATAAATAAATAAAGTAAAGAATATAAAAGAAAAATAAATAAATGTAATAAATGTTCATGGATTAGGTTAATTGATTGACTGACTGGATGGTCACAGAGGTCCCTTGCAGCTCTGAGGTTCTCTGAGAATATGAAATATGCAGAATTGAATTTTTTTCTTCCCTTTTTTGAGGAAAGAAATAGATATATTTTGGATTTAGTGGAAAGATCACTACATTTGCATTTAGAGAATCTGTGTTCAAACCCTGACTATAACTTTCTATTCTTTTAACCTTGAATAAGTGACCACTCACCCTCACTGAGCCTCAGTTTCCTTTTCTGTAAAATGGAGGTCACAGCTATGGCACCACCTAGAAACCTCTTTATCCATCTTACAACTGCAGATAAATGACAGCTCTTATTGGGAAATAAAGCTGTTGGCTTAAAGATTCTCTAAGACCATTTTCAGCTCTGAATCTATTTAAGGCAAAGGTTTCTCTTTTGATGGTTATTCTGTTGTTGGCTTGAAAAGATAGTTTGGAAAAGGGTTACCTTGGCTGGACAATAGGGAAAGTGCAACCTCCTGCAATAGTTGTGTGTGATCTGACTCTCATGAAGAATGAAGATAAAGTGGGGGGAGAAACCCCTCTCTTTCCCCTCGGTCTCCCTGCCTCTGCAGCCCCCCTTCTCATGGAGTCTGCATCTGGGGAGCTAAATCCTGCTCACAGCTGTGCTTTGCAGCCTCCCCTTTTTCCATCTGTGTGTTTGTTTTTCTTGGTTTTATTTTTCAGTCTGCTATTTTGTATAAGCAAAATTATCTTTTCATGTCTTCTTCATCTCTGTTATTTCTTCTGGATATTGTAAATGGCAGCATCTGTGGGGTTTGTGTCCTAATTAGATTTCAAGTGGCCTAATAGGTAGGGTGAGCAGGCAGGCACGTGGAAAGCCATCAAGGAGCCTTTAGGCACCAGAGATGCTACGGAGCAGTGGGAAAAGTGATGGTGTGGGAGTGGGGGGAAGTTCTGACTCCATTGCTCAAAAGGTGTAGGACTTTCACATTCTCAGGCCTTAGTTCCTTCCCCTGTCAAAGGTGAGGCCTGGACTCAGTGATCTCAGTGTCTGCCTCTCCCTCTGCCATTCTAGGTTCTCCTGGATTCCTGGCAATCTGACCATTGCAGGCTTCCAGAAATCCTCCGAGGAGGGCAAGAAGTCCTGAAGTTAATATCCAATATTATCCAATATAATAATCCATGCCCATTTTTAAAATGGAAGGAGTCTATGCACATTTGGGGATGCATTGGAACTGGGTGGTAGTGGGTGGACCTATTATAAGGGATCCTTGCCCAGAACATGAAGTGCATTTGGTCATGTGGAAAGTTCTATTGTTGAAATAAGAATTGGGGAGTGACCTGATGGGATACAGCTTATTGAGAGACCAATGAAAATTCTTGCTCTCAGGAGCATTGATGCTGGTGCATGTGGCATCTTCTGGGAAGGACTTTGATAAACCAGAAGATATTTGGAGGAAAGCAGATAGGAGGGCACTGAGATCCAGTCATAGGAGGATGTCCAGCCTGAAGAGAAGACTTTGAGTCCAAAGGATTGTAAAGCTTCATGGGGAAGAAGAATTCACCGGATCATGCCTGTCCTCAGGGGACAAAGATGGATGCTAGTTGGGAAGAGGCAGATTTAAGCTTGTTATTGGAGGAGAAAGGGGATTATAGGAAAACCTTCCTAATCACTCCATTTGACTCTACATGAGATGGGTCACCAGGATGTATCAGGTGCTCTCAGAGAAGGTGATACATACAAGCTCCACTCACAACCCAACAGCCACTTCATTCAATTTCCAGTTCAATATTGAGATAAAATGAGGCTCCCTTGTGAGTCACTGGATATTCCACAAAAGAGGAGGCTTGCTTTACCCCAAAACAGCAAGGCTATGCAACAAAGAGAGAGGCATTTAGCATCTCAGGATATGTCTTTCCTCCTCCACTTATCTCTATCTGGATTGGGTTTGGCAGTATGTTTTCAAGATCTCTTCTAGTCTCAGGTACCCACCAACTCTGGAGAGGCCCCACCTATAATACTGACTTTTCTGATTGCACCCCATTCAGCTAGAGGAACCTGACAGGACCAGGAAGTTGACTGAGGGAAGTTGTGGTCAATCAGGGAGCATGGGGGAAGGAAGCTGTTTCAGGGACCTATTAGAGATTGGCTTCATGCCAGTGCCAAATAATGACTTACTGAGTATTTTATATTGGAAGTTTCATTTTATTTGGATGCATTTTTTTCTTCATTTTTTAACACATTAGACTAAATGAAAATTAAGATCCATTTCAATTCTAAAATTCAGTGATCATATGTTACCTGTTACCAATTATATAATGAAAAAGGACAGGGAAGGAAGGAAGGAAGGAAGGAAGGAAGGAAGGAAGGAAGGAAGGAAGGAAGGAAGGAAGAAAGAAAGAAAGAAAGAAAGAAAGAAAGAAAGAAAGAAAGAAAGAAAGAAAGAAAGAAAGAAAGAAAGAAAGAAAGAAAGAAAGAAAGAAAGAAAGAAAGAAAGAAAGAAAGAAAGAAAGAAAGAAAGAAAGAAAGAAAGAAAGAAAGAAAGAAAGAGAAAAGAAATTAAAGTATTTGTAAACAATTGAAGGTTAACAAAGCACTTTTATCATATTGAAATGAGTGCTGGATGAGACACCATAGGATCTCAGGTAAAATGCTAGTTCTGATGTTATTTAACTAAGTGATATTGAATGAATGGCTTAACTTAAGCCATTCATATGGAATTGGAGATGAAGTAGAATTTTAAACTTGCTGATTTCTGGGACCTTATCCCACTGGAACATTTGAAGATTCTAATATAAAGGGATACTGTGGTTCTTAGATATCTAATCTTGTGGCCAGAAAACCCTGAGTTCAAATCCAGTCTCTGACATATCCTTGTCATATGACCTTGGTCCAGTGACTTCCTCTCTAAAAGCTTTAGGCATGTGAAAAATGCTCCGGTCTCTAAAACTTTATAAAGCAGAAAAGAAACTTTCTCTTACAATGGTAGGGAGAGTATTCTCTGCTGAGAGTTCCGTATATCCATAATATAATAGCTCCAGTTCTTAAAGTCTCTCCCTATCATACATTATCTTTCCTTGGCACCCCTACAATGTCAGGAGAAAGGGAAGGATGTTCCTACTATATCAGATAATCTTTCATGTGCAGAATTAAGGGAGAACACAGAAGAAACTTGCCCAGGATGATGAGGTATGAATGGGCTGTGATCTGCCTCCATAAAGGTTCCTATGAGATTCCAGATCCTTTGATGTACTTTAGGACTGGGAATAAAATAGTCCTGGATGTTGGGGTCTCTCACTCTTTGATTACCTACACAAAGGATCTCAAATCCATATCTGAATTCCTGACTCTGACCCAGAAATAGAAATGGAGAGAGGGGAGGAGTTGCCTTTTCCCCTTGGATGGACTCCTTTGCTTACATATTTTGATGAAATTCTAACCCAGCAAAGCCTCAGGTTCTATTGACTCTGAATGTTTACTAAAGGAGCACATCCCTTCTCCTCCAGGATCATTCTCTATGAAAAGAGCTATAAATCCTGCCTGACCAGAAACCAGACCCTGGGATGCTTTCTCTTTCACAACTTTCCAAACCCCCCACATTCCCACAATGTGCAAGTTTGTAACAAAGACAAATAAACTGGATCCATATGAGGATGGAGCAGGGTGGGGGTGGGGGATGACAGGCAGACAGAAGCATCAGGACTGAGGTAAAGTGTTGAAGTATGGATTGGGGAAGAGAAAAGTGGAAAGAGACAAAGACAGAGACAGGAAGAAGAGATAAAAAGAAAAAGGGTGGGAGAGAGAAGCCAAAAATGCAACCAGTTGGTGCAGAGGATGGAGTAATGACCAGAGATGGTCAGGGAGACCTGAGAGGAAATTCTGCTTCAGTCACTTAGTAGTAGCTGGGTTGTTCTCTACAAGTCACTTAAACTTTCTGATCCTCATTTTCCTCATCTATAAGACAGAGATGATTATGGCACCTTTTCCAAAGCGTTGTCATGGGATCAAATGACATGATATGGAAAATACTTCACAAACCTTAGAGTGCTGTAGGAATTTGAGTTATGATGCATCAGGAGAAGAAGGAATTGGAAAGGGAGGAAGGGGGGAGGAAGAAGGAGAGGAGAAAAAAGAAAGAGAGGAGGACAAGAATCAGGAGGAAGAAATAGCATAGGGGAGAGTGTAAACCTTGAAATTTCTTAGACTTGTGAATGTTGGAAATTTCAAGGTTTACAAGAGAAAGAAACAATGATGGGAGATCTCCCTCCTTAATATAATAGGGAAAAGGGGGAGGCAGTGAGAAAAAAGAACAATAAAAATATGCTTCCAAATGGACAAAGGAGAGAAAAAATTAGAGATAGTCAGCTAAGACTGGGTTCTAGATTAAGCAGAGAACCAACCTTGATTGGTCAATTGGGTGTTGTCTTATTTCTCTGTCTTCAGATCCAGGTGTGAATCTTGAATCCCCATGTTGCTGAAGAATTTCATCTAAAGTAGGATTCCTAGTTTTACTAAAAGACTTGGGCTTTCACTTGTTGCTAATATCTAAGCATCCTGGACACTGATTGCCCATTTACCCTGAAGTATGGGGATGAATAATGTCCTGGATATCAGAAAATATTGACCACGGAGTCACTTCTGCAGTTGACTGAGGTGCAAGCATATCTTAGAATGTTCAGAGATTTCTAATGATTTAAATTTTAAAAATCTTCATTCAGGGAGCAAGAGAGGAAGTTGTGGAAGTGCCATTATCCCAGTTTGACAGATGAGCAAAGAGACACAAAAAGATGGAGTGATTTTCAAACTGGGGAGTCTGGTAGCTGAGATTCAAACCCATCTTTTCATTCTAAGTCCCCCATTTCACTCTACTTTTCTAGAACTCAAACATCTAATTTAAGAATAGGAATGGAATTAGAGAAAGATCATATTGAAGCTAGAAGGAGCCAACTGAGAAAATAATTAAAAACCAAGTCCCCATGCAAAGGCATCATGTATGAAAAGAAGAGCATCCTTGGATATGCATATCCAGTCCTCCACCCATTTACCAAGTTGATATTTCTAAAACATAGATCAGACATAGATCACTTTTCCCTGGAGCCAATAATCTTCAGTGGATTTTTAATAATAAGATGATTAAAACCAGAGTTTATTGAGCAGGGGAATAACATGGTCATACCTGCCCTTTGGGAAAGATTCTATGAAAGAGAGATGGAAGTAGATTGGAGAAGAGAGATGGAAGAGAAGAGGATGATGTAATATCTGTGGTAAGATTTGAGGGCTTGAACTAAAGTACTGGTTGTATTAATAGAAAGAAGAGGAAAGGCACAGTAGAGATGGGGAAGGAATTTGGTTACTAACCGGATACTTAGGGAGAGATTGAGGAATTGAGCATGCTGCTAAGATTGTGAACATATGTGAGAGGAATGGCAATAATAGAAAGTTCAAACAAGAAATGGGAATAGAGGAAAATAAGTTCTTTTTTGGTCATATTGTTTCATATACCTTTGGTTCATTGGTTTGCAATGTTTGCACAAGGACCATGGAGAAGCAGGACTGAACTTGAGAAGGGAGACCAAGGCTGAGGCAGAGATCTGTACATGGCCTCCATAGAGATGGGATTTGAACATATGGGAGTTGTTGATGTCAGTAAGTAAGAGTATAGAAAGTCATTGGGATCCCAGAACAGAATATTACAATCTCTCTTGAATCTACGATTCCAAACCCTATAAAAGATGACAACTTAAAAAAATGATTTCAGGGCTGATTTAACCAGCATTTCTGTATAGAGAATGGATAGATATCCACTTAGCCCATTAGATTTTTCTTGTTAATATTGTAGATTTCACAGGTGCCATTTTAAATAATATTTTCATATCATTGAAAACAGTAGCTTTTAGAATCAAGGACTGTGGTCTTCTCTGATGATCTCAAATTTGGTTTCTAGACAAATGATATCTTTTACATTCAACAGATCAAGCTTCTCTCCAAACGTCTGAAAAGCGTAGCTCCCAGATGGAACACTACTGACTGCTGCTTTCAATCATCAAGAGAGACCACATGGGGAAAGGGATGATCAAAACAGGGGCCTCATCAGAGGCAATCTCTAAATCAGCCAGTGAGAGGAAACCACAGCTGGATCAAGTCACTTCCATGTCCTCTCCTCTTCCTCTGGAGTTTCACATTCTTCTTCCTAGCATCATCTGTCTCCATTCCCCTTCCACCCCAAATGTTACCCTCTTGTTATAAAGTGTTCCAATGGATTCTATCACCAGGATTCAATTCAGCCTCAGAAGCATTTCCTGAGAGCCTGCAATACGTAAAGTCTAGTGCTCAGAACTGGAGAATCCAAAATCAGGGGAATATGGGAAAATGACTCTCAAGGATCTTAATCTTTTTTTTTTTTAATTTAGACAATTTAGACTATTTTTCCATGGTTACTGGTTACAGGAGTCATATTCTTTCCCTCCTCTCCTCCCAACCCCTCCTGTAGCCAACACACAATTTCACTGGGTTTTACATGTGTTCTAGGACCTTAATCTTAGAGTACTGCTCCTTGAATTTGTTTGGAAGCAGTAATAGTGATATAGTAATTATTTTAGGAGCAGTGAAAGATGTTGTAGCACTATATATAACATTATTATATATTATATATATATGTACATATATACATACACAATTGTGTATAATGTTTGTAGAATGCCAAAGTAGAGAGAGAACTGGTTTTAAAGCCAGGAAGACTTGAGTTCAAGTCCCACCTCTGACATCTACAAGTTATGTGTCCCTTGGCAAATCATTAAACCTTCAAGACCTCCAGGGTGCCCTCTAAAATTCCTAGTTGGAAAGAAGGTGCTGATATGAATTGGTAAGAAGAATTTATTCTCCTGGGAAGTCTGTGTACCAATGCAATGAGAGGTCAAGCCCTTTCACTATAATATTGGGTATAAAAATAATCATAATGAAAGGCAGAAGTTTGTGATTCTTTCCAAAAAAACATTTATTAGGAACCTAGACTGCTATTCATAAGCTCTGTGGCAAAACTAGAGAGACAAAGACATGTATAACAATAGCCTCTTTAGAGTAAGGGAGTCTTGGGTTCAAGTACTGTCCTTTCCACATGCTGCTGTGGGACCCTGACAAATCATTTAACTTCTTAGTTCACCATAGCCTCTCATACTCAAAGCTTAGGGGGAATTCTGATCTCTATCTATACAATGAGTTCCCAACATAATAAAGTAACATGTCTGGACTCCACCCCTAAATAGTAATAATCATAATCTAATAATAATAGCTATTCATGTATCATTTTAAGGTTTGGTAAATGCTATATCTATTATGTCACTGAAGTCTCCCAGTAACCAGATGATGTAGGTATTGAAGGAATTTTCACCCCATTTTACAGATGAGGAAAACAAGGCTTAAGCCTAAACAAGGTTTAAGGACTTTGACCAGGGCTACCAGACCAGAAGCAGAACTGGAATACAGATCTTATGGAGAAAAATTTGTTTCCTAGATTAAAACCAATGCAGTCCCTACTCTTTAAGAGTGTATGGTCATAGGATCTAGAATGAGATCCCCAAACCAAACAGCATAGCAACTACAATAAAGACAACAAACAAGCCCTTAGAGATCATCCAGTCATCTTAAAGATGAGAAAAGTGACTCTCCTGAGATCTCTTGGCAGAGCCACTATTTGAACCCATATCCTCCAAATCAGGATCTCTGTTAGAGGAGATGAATAAGAGAGGTAGACAATAACCTGTGAGAGCTCAAAAAGTCACAGAAGAATGAAGCCCATGGGAGAAGAGAAGAGCAGCTTGAAAGACTAGAGTCAGGCAAAGTTGCCTTTGTCATCAGAGGAGGTGATGGCGGGAAGAGAAATGAAGAGGGCCCTGGAGGGCTGGGTGTGCCAAAAGGCATGATTAATAAGCTTCCATTCAACAAGGGTCTTTTAAGCATCTACTGGTATTTAGGAGAACCTGGTAATACTTAAGTGGCAAAACCTGACCCCACTGGTCTAGGCCAAGGAACACCATGTTTGAGCTAAATACACAAGCATAAGAGACTTAGCTCTGTTTAGCCCAGGGCTCAGACAACCAAGTTAAGCTTGGAGCTTCCATGATCAATGTCTTCTACACTTAGATCAGACTGATGTACAGAGCAGAAGTCTTTGTCCTCTGGTAGGTTGAAATACTCATGGCTGTTGGTGTTCAAGTTCATAAGGAAAAGCAAAAACTTGATTTTTAAAATGAAGAAAAATAAAGAAACACAATTGTCCTTCCTTCAAGGAGCTTAGATTCTTGGATGTGACTGGGAACACAGACAAGTAAATGTATAATAGCAACCGAAAACACACAGAGTGATTTCTGGGGTTGGAGGAAGTTTTGAGGGAGCTCCTTTCTGGTAGCCAAGTGGAGTCCCAACAGATAGAGACCTGGACCTGGAGCCAGGAACACTTCAGCTCAAATCTAGCTCCAGATACTCAGTAACTGGGTGTCCCTGGGCAAGTCACTGTCTTAGTTTCCTCAACTAAGGATGCTAAGAAAGAGGCAATAATAGCACCTACAAACCAAGGTGGTAGGGAAGTCCAGATCTCTCACTGTCTTGCTGCATTTGAATGTAAGGTCCTTGACTACAGGAACCATTCTCCTTTCCTTTATCTCAGAACTGACCAGAGATCGGGGTACAAAATAAACAGTTAATTGAGTATCTCTGTCTACTAACCAGCTATCTTTTCTATACATCATCTATTTATCTGTCTACTTAGCCATTTTTGTCTAATAATTAATAATAATAATAGTCACTTATATAACATTTTGTAGTTGAGAATATTATATATGCACATATCACATACATATATGCCTATACATGCATACACACATACACACTCACACATACACACAAACACACTCCCTTTTGGCAATTTGTCCAAGATGCCCTCATGGGGGTCCTTTGGTGTATATGGGCCAGAGGCGATGGCCACTGAGGTACCTTTACCTCCAAAATTCTGTGACTTGAGGATCTGGTCCTCTAAGACTGTCAGGATTTACCTCCAACACACCAACATCATAAGACCCAAGTAAACTCAAATGAAGAGTATTTCCCATACATCCAGTTTCCTCTTCCTTGAGATGCTTTTGGTGAGACAATTGTTGCTTTCTGAGTCAAGCAGAAATTGTGTGGCCTCCTCTACTGGACCCTTCCAAAGAAATAAGAACAAAGAGATTTAAAGTGATTTATTTAAACCCTCTTCTCTTGGCCCTCTGGCCCTTGGTTTGCTAAATGCTAATAAATGCAATATTCCCAGAGATCTGGACTCTCATTGGCATAATTGAAGCCCTGGGTGATGAGCTTCTCTGTCTTGCTCTTTGCAGGTTCCAGGGGCAGCTGACTATAGTCAGTTGTTGGCATGGTCTCCAAAGGCTTCCCAGAATGGCAGATTGTTCCAAGGTTCCTTCTCTGCTTCCAGAGGCTGATGGAGACCAGGATCACCTCCCCCAACCCACCCACCATGTTGCGCCTGTAGGGGAGGACGTGTGTGCAAATCCGAAATTTTAAAAATTAAAAATAACCGAATTGGAAGAAAATCAAAGAAACCTTTAAAAAAATGTGGTCTCTCTCTGAGGATCTCTCTGACTAATATGTACTTGACACTGAAATGGTTTCTTTGTACAATCTCATAATTACATACAATGAATATATTTCACGTAACCCTATACTCATTACCCGCCTGCTTTTCTTCCATGAAATGCTTTTGCTCCCAAAGTCAAACGCAGGCTTTGAAATCGGCAGTCGACTCGCCAAAGGGGTAATTTTGCTGGGCCTCAAATACTTCCGATAAAGGGACCTGACTTGAATGCACACTGCCAGAAGATTAATAGTCTTGGTTCTGAACTCTCCCTTTAATCCACCTCATTGAGAGAGAGGGAGGGAGAGGGAAGGAGAGAGGAAGAGAGAGAAAGAGAGACAGAGATAGAGACAGACAGGGACAGAGAAATAGAGACAGAGACAAAAAAAAGAGAGAGAAGGAGAATAAAGAGGAGGAGGAGGGAGAGGACAGACAGAGAAGAAAAGATATGGAGAAAGAGAGAGAAAAAAGAAGGTAGAGGCAGAAGAGAGTGAAAGAATGAAAAGATAGAGAGGGAAAGAAAGGGGAGAAGAGAGGGAAAGAGAGGAAGAAAGAAAGAGATGGGAAAAGAGAGAGGAAGAGAACTAGAAAGAAGAAAGTAGGAAAAGAGAGACAAAAAAAGAGAGAGAAGGAGAAGAAAGAGGAGGAGGAGAGAGAGGACAGACAGAGAAGAAAAGATATGGAGAAAAAGAGAAAAAAGAAGGTAGAGACAGAAGAGAGTGAAAGATAGAAAAGATAGAGAGGGAAAGAAAGGGGAGAAGAGAGGGAAAGAGAGGAAGAAAGAAAGAGATGGGAAAAGAGAGAGGAAGAGAACTAGAAAGAAGAAAGTAGGAAAAGACAGACATAGGGAGAAGAGAGGAGAAAGGGGGGTGAAAGAGAGGGAGAGACAGAGAGAGAGAGAGACAGGACAGAGACAGACAGAAAGAGAGAGAGAGAGAGACAGAGACAGAGAGAGAGAGAGAAAGAGAGAGAGAGAGAGACAGAGACAGAGAGAGAGAGAGAGAGAGAGAGAGAGAGAGAGAGAGAGAGAGAGAGAGAGAGAGAGAGAGAGAGAGAGAGAATACAGTTTTCATGATGAAAGCTTCTAAAGCCATGTGTGGAGCTATAAGCATCTGGCCAAGGATCCCCCCCAGTGGATACCCCAGCAGTAAACAGGTCTTTTTCCCCCAGAAGCCCCCATTGAGATAAGAATACTCAGTCTGAATGTCCCCTCCCCATCAGGGAGGAAAAGCAGTGCCATCCTCAAAGTTTCTTTTCTATGAAAGAAACACACCTTGAAACAAATGGAGCAGACGCAGGCTGAGGGCCTGTAAGTTACTGGACTGGAACAGAGTGAGGCATTCCTATTCTGTAAGATGGATAAATATGAAGAATTCAGAGAAATGTGGGACTGTCCATGTCAAGTCTTACTGGTGGAGATGGGCATGAACAGATCTAGAAGAACACCTGCAGTGACCACTGCAATGGGAAGCAAACAACCCTAAAAGACTTCAGCTGAGTGCACAGACCTGACTCCAGATGTAAGATGAAACGGAGCTCCTCTCCCATTATTTCAGCAGAGTTGGGAGACCAAGGGTATCAAATGAAATGTGCTTTCAGACGTGGTCAATGTGTGTAGGTCAGTTTGGTTTGTTCAGCGATTCTTTGCTTAGAGGAAGTGTTTTGGGTTTCAGGATTTGATGCCTTCATCAACAAATGTTTGTGCTGCCAAAAGGGAAGAAAAAAGAAAAGGCATCAGTAAAACTAAAGCTAGAAAAAATGTAAAAAGCATAGAAGGAGAACAGGCCTCCCACAATGCATTATATCTCCATTTCTGCCTTTTAAAGTTTAACTCAGAGCTCCCTGTTCAATGAAGCCATCTCGGTTCCCCAAAATAAAGTGGAGTCACTCCTTTTTCTTCTTCTCTTGGGTCTCAGTCTCTCTCTCTCTCCATTTATCTCATTTTAGGATCCAGGTACTTCTCACAGGAATTATCTAATAGTCTCCTAACTGCCCTCAGTGACTCAGAGTTTTCCTATCTCCGATCCATTCTCCCCTCATCTACCTAAAGGATTTTGTTCAGGCTCGGAATAGCTCCTTCATTCCCCTGCTCAATAATTTTGGATGGCTCCTCATTTCTTACAGGGAAGAAGATTTTTAAAAAAATCATAGTCTTGCCTTTGATGCATTACAAAATTAGCCTCCAGCCTTCCTTATCATCTGTTTTTCCTTCTAATCACAGTCCCTTCTATTCTAACCAAACTGGCCTTGGTTGTTCTGCCATTTCTTTTTTCATTCACCTTTTCAGCTAAGTCCAGCAAGACAAACCCCAGGGCTGGAAGACCCTCCCCCCATCTATCTGATCTTCCATCCATTCAAGTAACCAAGTCCCTTGGTAATTGAATTGAACTCGGGAAATTTTCATTAATCACTCTCAGGGTCGCTCAGTCTTGCACTGGGTTTGGCCCTGGAAAGGCAGAGATTAAAAATGATAACCTTTACCCTCAGGACACTTAAAAATCAACCCAGATCCTCTCTGCCCCATCAGATTTGCCCCAACAATTTCTGTGGACCAATCATTTGTCTGCACCCCTGCCACCATTCCATTTCCTCAAGTTAGATAGAGGTAGAAAGGTAGATAGATAGATAGATAGATAGATAGATAGATAGATAGATAGATAGATAGATAGATAGATAGATAGATAGATAGATAAATAGATAGATAGATGGATGGATGGATGGATGGATAGATGGATGGATGGATGGATAGATAGATAGATAGATAGATAGATAGATAGATAGATAGATAGATAGATAGATAGATAGATGAATGGGTGGATGGATAGATAGATGGATGGATGGATAGATAGATAGATAGATAGATAGATAGATAGATAGATAGATAGATAGATAGAAATACTGGGTACAGTGGATAGAGTGTGGGGCCTGAGGGCAAGAAGACCAATCTTCCTGAGTTCAAATCTAGCCTCACAAACTTACCAGCCATGTGATTCTGTGCATGTAACATCAACCTATTTGTTTCAGTTCCTAACATCTGAAAAAGGAGCTGGGGAAGGAAATGGCCAGCCACTCTAGGATCTTTTTCAAGAAACACCTCATATGAGACACAACTGAAATGACCAATAGATGTGCTGGTGTGCATTCCCTCTGCCCTGTCCCCATGTAGCGGTTAAGTGATCTCTCTGTATTTCAGTCTCCTGGTTCTATGAAATGATGTGGTTGGAATGGATGCCTTCCAAAGTCCCTTCTAAATCTAAATCTATGATCTTCTGAAGTCACAAAAGATGAACTTGAGATCATTCAAAGAAAAACTCATTAATATTTGTCCCACTACCCCAAAGTGGAAGGAGCTGCCTCTAGAAGTTGTGGGATCCACCTCATGATGGAGATATGATTGAGAGTTATTTGTTCAAGTCCCTGTTGGACCAGATAACCTCATAGGTTTCTCACCTGAATAAGAAGTTCTCATCCCAACCTTCCCCATTCCAATACATTTCCTCAATGTTCTCAACATCCATCATGCTGGTCTCTTGCCAGTCCTAGGAACATAGTGTATCCATTCTTATTCCCATAGCATCTTTCATGTTGTTCCTCCCATTTGTACCCTCTTCTGGAAGATCCGCTTCTTTCTTCTCTCCTATGCCATATGGTGGCACTTATTTTTCATGGCTCAGCTTCAGTCCTACCTTCCTCTAAATTCTTTTATCCAGATTTTTCTAGCCTTTGAATATCTTGGAGCACTTACTGCTATTCATTATTTCCATGGGTTGAACTAGGTGATTTCTGACATTACTCATAATAATAATAATGATATATAGCACAGATCCTGCTGGGATCCTGGAGCTCAAGCTCCAGATCTAGAACTTGACAGAAACTTTGTGATGATCAAATATAGCTCACCCATTTTATGGATAATGAAACTGAGGGTCCAGGAGGGAGAATTATTTGTGCTAACACACAGAGAAAAGAGACTTCAGAATCCAGATGGAAGCCGGGCACTCTGATTCTAAACCCGCTACCTTTTTCACTCTCCCATTCTGCTCTCCCTCCTTCAGAATTTATCGTTCCTAGATGTAACTGACATTTTTAGACACTTGTAGTTAAAATGACAAGAAAAATTCCCCTAGAGGAAAAGATATGTTTCTGATATTAAAAGTATTTAAATCACTACTTCCCCTGGAGAATATGAACTGGGAGGCAGAAGGAAAAGACATCGTTCTCCTACTGAGGTCTGGAAGAAGGAATGGAGGAGACGAGTAGTGCTTTACATGGGGCTATTTTTATATTGTCAAGTTCAAATCATTAAACAGTGTACCTGAGATACTGTCAAAGCCACCATCTCTTCTTGTCATGCAACTGGAAGAGCCCCAGCAGTCTTCCCAAATTGAAATGCTTTTAATTCCTTGAGGCAGAAACCTACTTTCTCTGTAATGAAAGAAGAGGATGACTCTGGCAGGTGGGAGAATCATTTATGTTTGAGGAAATTGGGGCAATAACATGCCATTTGTTGTGAACATTCATTGTTTGAGAAGATAACAGATGCGAAACATCACCAAAAAGCCCAACATTCTATGCTCCCAACATTTCCTTTGTCTTTGTCTTTCCTGAGATATCGAATGGCCTTTGGTTTGCAGCATCACTTTTCAAGTTGACAGTAATACGAAGTTGAAGGGATGGCAAATACACTGAACAGCAAACTTGGGATTCAGGGAAGTTTTGGCAGGCTATGTAGAAAGGGGCCAAATAGTTTTAAAAAGGGGTTCAATTAATTCAAAATCTTACACTTGGGCATAAAAATTAACTTCCAAATTCCCATGGCCCTGTTGGGTGTTTTTATGGCAAAGATACCAGAGTGGCTTGCCATTTACTTCTCCCGTGGATTAAGGCAAACAGGTTCAGCTATTTAAGTGTCTGAGGCTGGATTTGAACTTAGATCTTCCTGCCTCCAGGCTCAGCACTCTATCCACTGTGCCACATGGCTCCCTATATAGCCTCTAGTCAAACTCATTACACAAAAAGACACTGAAGTCACCGGGCTTTCAAGATGGTTGCTAGCTACAGTGACAAGCGGTGAGACCCTGAGCAAATGCACAAATCTCCCCAAGCTTCAGTTTCCTCGACTGCTGTGGTGTCTGAACTGCTCACTCTTCTGTCCAATCCAGTTAATTCAGCAGCAAAGGACCCATTTAGAAACAGCATTTTTTTCCATACAAAATTCCAGAACCAAATCACCACTTTTCTATTCTGGGCCTGATGAGGTTCTGAGGGGGAGAGGAGCTGGCATTCTCATCAAAGTTATTGCCAAGAGATGTACAATTCCTGTCAACAAACCAATTTCCTTGTCCTCCTGATCAATGGAGTAACAACTCAGGTGTCACCCACCATAAAGTCCGCCATGATGCCTCTGCTAGAAGGGCTTCTGGAATAGTTCATGAAATCCTGGTGACTGTTTCAGTATTTGGCCTCATTTTCTTGGTTTCCTGTATAGGTCCTGATGTACTTGTCGTATCTTCCCTAGTAGAATAGCCTTCATGAGAATTCCTCATGAGCATTTCTTCCAGGCTCACTGTCCCACAGGTCAGGGAGCTTTGATAATCAGAGGGTGTGAGACCATGATACTTGACCCTGGAAAGAAGAGAAGGATGCTAGCAAAAAAAGACAAAAATTTTATTGTTTTGTTTTGGGATGTAGGCTTTTTAATTTTCATATTTTTGTCTCCAAGATCCACCAGGGGAAGCTAGGTGGTCCCAGGTGACAGGGCACTGGATTGGAATCCAGACCTTAAATACCTGTGATCATGAGCAAGACACTTCACAACCACATGCCTCAGTTTTGTCATTTGGAAAACAGAGGTGGATGTACCACTTACTATAGTGTCATGTCAAGGAAAAAAATGAATAACATTCATAGAATAATTTGTAAACCTTAAAACCCACAAAAATGCTGGCTATTGTTATAGCCACTCCAGCTATGGGATTCTGATTGTGTGTGCTTTGAGGTCACAGAAAGACAGAATCAGAGGGAATCTATCCCTAACCAAAAGGCAACTCCACTCTCCCACTCTAGATGAGTCTTCATCCAACAGCTGTTTGAAGATAACCAATGAAAAGGAGCATTTGAATGGAGAAAAAAAAATCTTTGAGTCAATATTTCTCTGATAAGGGATTGATGACCAAAAATATATAGAAAACTAGCAGAGACATAAAAGACCCAGAACAATTTTCTAATAAAGAAATGGGAGAGGGAAGTTATAATCAACTTATGCTCTAGCACTTCAACTTCTACCTCCAATTAAATCCTCCAGTGGCTACCCTGGCTTCCTGGCTCTGACTACTGATACTTAACTATTTCTCTGTTGACCTGGACCCATCTCTCTTGCTTCATGGCAATCTTTTGCTCTCCTTTATACCCAATTCCTCCTGATTTCTATCTCTAAACCCTTGAATAATCAATATCCATATCAATAATCAATATTGATCATCAATAATCAATGTAGATAATCAAATCAACACCACTATGATTTCTCTCACATTTCCTCTGACCTCCCTAACCAAAACCTTCTTCCCTGCTCACCATTCTCCAAAATATGTTATTTTGCCCTAGTAGGATGTAAGTTCTTTGAGGTCAGAGACTGTCTTCTTTTGTTGTTGTTTGTTTGTTTTTGTTTTTTGTATCCCAGGCTTACTACAGTGTCTGTCATAAAATAAACACTCAGCAAATTCTTCATTCCTTCCTTCTTTCATTCCAAACAGCAAATAAGCGTTCTACACAAAACCACAGCTTTGCTCTCTTTGAATGTTACTAATGGCTCCAAAGTTTATTACCTTCCCAGTTGGAAAGATCCCTCTGCTAGGTGCTTGGGACAGTACAGAGATAGTTCATATGTGATTCTTCTCCTTAGAGTTCATTATCTATCAGAGCAGATCCAAACATGCAATGTGATGTCAGTCTGTCGTGACCTCATAATAACATCTAACAGTTTTAGAATTCTTACTATGTACCAAGAATTGTACTAAATGCATTATAATTATGATCTCATTTATCTAGGGAGGTAAGTGCTATTATTATTATTTTCCTCATTTTACAGATGAAGAAACTAAGACAAAGGGAGGGTAAGTGACTTGTCCCTGGTCACACAGTCAGTAAATGTCTGAAGCTTAATTTGAACTCGGAGCTTTCCACATCCAGGACTGGTGCTCTATCCACAGTGCTATCAGATGCTCCTGAGTTAGGATTCTGACATTCTCCTGTTGCTATCTGTTCTTTCTCTTTGTAATCTTTATTTCATTTTCTAAATGTTCACTAACATTTCTTTAGAAACAAATTCTAGAATAAATGTTAAATGAATTGAATTGGATGGTTATTGATTAGGTTATTCACTTAAAATGGCTCAATTTCCTAGTATTCAACAATCGAACAGACATTTTTTTATTCTGTTCCTATAACTTTCAGTGCAATGGGTAAGCAGTTATTTCCCATAGATGATGATGATGAAGAGAAAAATAATTCTCTTCTAATAGAATCATGAAACCAGAAATCATGAACCAAGCAGGCACACTGGAAGAAGGATGGCTGGGCCTTCCACTCTTTCTATTTTAGTCCTTTCCTGCTTCAGTCATATGACTCTGTCTATGGCCATCATTACTTCAAGAGTTGTGATTTCATCTTCGTGGGCATCCCTCCAAATGATGTAGACAGCAAGTCCTTCCATGAGTTGTTGCCAGAAACAACAACAACAGAACCATTGAGCTCCTGGTGGCCATCTCTCTGAGGATGAGCCTCTCTGTAAATGGAGCCAGGCTGGTCATCGTGTTGAGACTTGACCCGCCATTGGCCCCACGTTTGGAGCTCTGCCCACTTGGTATTGGAACTCAGTCTGCTGACGTTTTTTCCAGGAGCCTGAGGTCCTGTTCATGCCACAAGGAAGCACAGAGTGGGATCAGAGCAGAGAACCAGCATAAATATGAATTCTCTGAAATTGCCAAGTTCTGGGATGACAGAGAACTGACTTGCTCTTCGACAAAGTATGAAAAGAAGCTGTCCTTTGCATCTTAAGATTCATGTGAGTAAAGACAACCAATTGCCTTCATTGAAAAACAGATGAAGATGGCCCACTACTCTTGGCTGGGAGACTACCTAGGCTGTGTAAAGCAGGTATAGCCCTATGGAAATGATGGAGGGACTTTTGGTGTCATTTCCATTGCCGGAAATAGTCAGTCCAGTGATGAACCCAGTGCCTAGACCCAAATGTGCTGTTAACAAGCCCTGTGATGATCAACATATTCTAAGAGAAAGGTTGCAGGATCTTGGTATGTTATCAAACGATCAATATTTATTAAGTGCCTTCTGCTTGCCCAGACACCATGGTAAGAGCCTCAGAGGCAAAAAGAGGCAAAAGACAGTCATACAAGGAGCTTTCTGTCTAATGCGGGAGTCAACATGCAAAAGTATGGATATTTTTAAAGCAAGTTATAAACAGGAGGCCCTAAAAATAAAAGAGGTCCCTATAAGAAAATGAGGTTTTATTTGGGACTTAAAGAAGGCCAGGGAAATAAGTAGGCAAAATTGAGAAGGAAGAGCATTCAGGAGTGGAGGACAGCCAAAAATGCAGTGCCACATCAATGGAACTTCCAGGACGCTAGTGTCAATGGATTGAAAAGCATTTATTGAGGAAAGAGACTGGGAGGAACAATGAATTTTGTTTTGGACTTGTGTTTTAAAATCTCTACCGGACACCCAGTTTGTGGTGTCCTAAAGGCAGTGGGAGATGAGAAATTAAATGTTAGTAGAGTGTCTAGGACAGGAAAGGTACATTTGACAGTCCTCAATAGAGATGGTCATTAAATCTGTGGGAGCTGATGAGATTACTAAGGGAAGTAGTGTAGAGGGAGCAGAGAAAAAGGACTAGGACAGAGCCCTGAGGGAAACCAATGGTTAGAGAGTATGACCTGGATAAGGATGCAGCAAAGGAGACAGAGGAGGAGCTGTCAGATACCTAGGAGGAGAACCAAGAGAGAGTGACATCTCAAAAAACTTGGAAAGAAAAGAATATCAAGAAAAGGACCATCAACCATGCCCAAGGCTGCAGAGAGAGCAAGAAGAATGAGGATGGTCTAAAGGCCATTGAATCTGGCCACTAAAAATTCTTTGGGGACTTCACAGAGAGAAGTTCTGGTGGAATATCGAGTTCAAAAGCCAGATGATAAAAGGTTGACCTGGGAGGGAGAGGAAAAAGAGTCGAGGCATGTATTGTAAATGGTCCTTTCAAGTTGTTTAGCCACAAGGGGCAGAAGAGCTGAGGACAACACTGAACAGGGATGAAGAGATCAAGTCAGGGTTTTTGATTTGTTTGTTTATTTGTTTGTTTGTTTTTTCAGGATGAGGGAGACTCAGACTCTTGTGGGTGAGGGAAGGAGCCAGTAAAGAGAAAGAGAGAGATCAAAGATAAGTGAAAGAATGAAGAGAACAGAGAAGCTAGTCAAACATTAATATGTCTCTCTGTCATCTGCAAGTCTTCTGCTTTGGAGTCTTCCCATCCATTTTAGCTCTATATTTGCTATGTATTTATAGCTATATGAGAAATATTTCATGGTTCTTTCCTGACTCCTTATCTGGCATGCTCCAGGAAAGAAATAATAATTATTACAACTCCTACAGGATGACTAAATTATTCTCTCATAATCCAGATTACAGGAAGAAGAATTGTATTAGCTGTTCTATAGTCAACTGAATTAGGCAACTAAGTAGCATAATGGATAGAGTGCTGAGTCTAGCCTTGTTGGCCTCAATTTCCTTATCTGAAAATGAGTCAAAGAAGGAAATGGAAAAATGATTCTGGTATCTTTGCTGAGAAAACCATTCCAAATGGGATCATAAGAAGTCAGACATAACTGAAATGATTGAACAACAAATAGGAATAAAGTGGACAAATTCAAAGAAGCTATGTAGATAGATTCTCAAGGCAAAGGAAGATGGTCTCAGCTTTTAAGAAAACAAAAGTACGCAATAGACATTCTCTGTAAACAACGATACAAATCACTTATCATTTGAGAGGTATTATATTAAATCCTAGGGACATGAAGACAAAAAAAAAGATTTCCATTGTTTAATCACAATAAATTATTATTGTTGATTAAAGAAGTTTGATAAATAGATGATAGATGACAGATATAGAATGATTGCTAGTTGATAGTTAGGTAAATGTATGATAAATAAAAGTAATAGAGGGATGATGAATAGATTGGATGATTGATAATAGATTAAAACGCACACAAATGTGTAAATATATTAGTGTATACATACATACCTACACAGAAGAAGCAGATCTTTTTAATATAGACTGATTTTAGTGGGGAACCTTTTTAATCTGAAGCTTTTCCAACACACTATACCAATGGAGACATCCAAGAGTTTCCTGATTCATTCATATTAAAAATCTTTCATCAATTACACGACTTAAGTGATAATTCACCTAAATTTAAAAAGAATCAGCAACATCAATGAGCCCAAACCCACCTACACTTTGATTATTAAAACTTGTGCCTATTGCTAAAATTGACACCAAATGTCCAAACCAAAATTGGTGGGCATAACACCATTTAAATAAAGCCAAATGATGTTGCAATTATTATTTTTTTGTCTAACATAAATGTTTTTGGAAGTAGATCAGAGGTTTGTTTCTTTCAAACAATGAAAGCTGTCCCTAAGTTAAAGGAAGGATTTGAGTGAGGGGAAGTTACAGCTTCCCTATCTTTGGAAGTCTTCAATCAATAAATGAGGTAATAAACAATTATTAAGCACCTACTATGTGCCAGGCACTGTACTATGCTCTGGATATATCCAGAGACTAGATAACTCCTTGTGGGGTGGGATAAAAAGAGATTCTTGTTCTAGGATGAGTTGAATTAAATGGCTTCTTGGATTCTTTGTATTGATTATGAATCTATGTTTATCTACCTTTTGTATTTCATGTGATTATTAATAAAATTCATGGAAAATAAGAACTTGAAGATATTAATTTTAAGGAAATTTAAATTTAAGGAAATGGAGAATTCAAAAAGAGAAATATGGCTGAAAATTCTCAGTGTAGGAGAAGATGTAGCCCAGACTGTGGGAAAGTGTGGACTGGGTACATATATTGGCCAAAAATCCACTTTGGTGGGAGTGAAAGGTATATAAATAATCCTGTGACAAGTGACCTATAGAATGGAGTTCAAAGGACCTGGTTTCAAATTCTGTTGGAGATTTTGACTTGGCAGTGTGATCTTTCATAAGTCACAACCTCTCTGTGGCTTATTTTCTTCATCTATAAAATGAGGGGTTTTAAATCAATGGCCTCAAAGGACCCTTTCAGTTGGAAATCTATTATCCTATGATCTACATTAGGCTGGAGCAGTGGGTTGGTTCCAGATTTTTAATGGCCTTGAATGTCAAGCTAAAGTTCAAGATGAAAGACAACAGAGAAATAGATGATTATCTGCTTCTGCTAGAAAGTACTCAGAAATCTAATAGATGGGGCCATGAGGGAGATGAGAGTAGAGCCCAAATGGAACCAATTATCTAATTAATGAGATTTACAGTTAGCAGATTTTATTGTATAGAAGTAGCATAAGTCTGCAGTTTGCTTGCAAATTAATTACCCAAGCAAAACAAAGCCAGCAGGTGTCTTCAGGGTTCCCAATATATTTCTAAAGCCTGTTCTATCTGATGCTGAAGTAGTGTAACCGCAGATGGCCCAGCTTTCTCCGGGGGAGACTGGAAGTGTGAGTTCATGCAACCAAGTCTCCATCCCAATTTTTAAGCTGATCCCTTAAACCTGAATCCTTCAGGAACCCAGAACAAGCCCATGTTGGAAGATCAGCCTGAATCTTGGATCCTAACTCAAACATCCTCAAAGAAGAGGGGTGCAAAACAATGGTGGTCCTCTAGTGGGAAAAGCCTCTGGGAGCCTAAATCCATCTCCATTTGCTGTTGTTGTTCATCCTTTAGTACAGACTCTGAATTTGTCCCCCGCCAGGAGAGGACATAGAAAAGAAATGAGTTTCTATGTATTAACTGTGGGGATGGGGGTGGTAAATTCTATCTCACCCATAACCTATTGGGCTCCAAATGGCTCATTTCCTAATTACATTGATAATGATGACGATAATAGCATTTATATATAATGCTTTCCAAGTTTTGCAAAGTGCTATAAAAATAATATCCCATTTCATCCTTACAGCAACACTGGAGAGGAGGTACTGTTGTTACCCCCATCTTTCAGATGAAGAAACTAAGGCAGACAGAGGTTAAAAGACTTGCCTAGGGTCCTACATCCAGGGAAAATCAAAGACTTGATTTGAACTCAGGTCTTCATGACTACAGGCCCAATAATCTATCCACTTCCTAGCTTAGCCTAAAGATGTATACTACTCTCTGTTCCATGTTCTAGGCATCTTAGGTTCTATGGGTTCCCTCACTCCAGTTCTAATATTTGATGATAAACGTTCTAATGTTCTCTCCTTGCTCTGACATTGTCTATTCTGTGTTTCAAGTTCCCTGTCCTCTCAGTTTCCATTCACACTCATTTATTATATGACTTGCTCATGCTAAATCCCGGAGATGCAGAAATTTTAAAAAAGGATAATAATGAATTATTTCTCCTCTAGAGAGCTTATGTGGGGTGGGGTGGGGTGGGGGAATCATATAAACATGTAAGGAAATGGGAAATAGATACAAAATAAATGGGAAATTGTTTCTGGGGTGGGGCAGGTAGGAAAGACTATTGGGGGGACTGAGGAAAAGTGCTTTGTACAGTGCAGGGCACATAGTAGGTGCTTAATATATTCATGAGGACTGACTGCCTTGTGGAAAAGCCTCTTCAGTGAGCTGAGCCTTAAAGGCAGTCAGGACACCTAAAAGCAAATGTGGGGAGACCCTGCTTCTGATTCTTGCAGCTGGGAGATGGGGGGATCTTAGATAGGGAACAGAAACTTGTCTACTTTAACTATAATAATTATTATAATGACAACAAGAGCACTTGTAGAGGCTTTAAAGTTTGCCTAATTCTTATAAATATAATCTCATTTCATCCTCACAACCACCCTAAGAGGTAGGGGCTATTATTATCCTCATTTGACCCATGAGGAAACTGAGGCAGGTAGAGATAGAATGATTTACCAAGGTGACATAGCTAGTAAATTCCAAATCTAGATCTGAACTCAGGGCCTCCTGACTCTGGTCCAGGGTTCTATCTCCTGCAACAATTACTGTATTAATAGAATGTAAAATACATAAGGGGTGGTGATGCACAACCTGGAGCTACAGATTGGAGCCAGATGGAAAAGGGCTTTAAAGGATAAACAAAGGATCTTTTCTTCTATGTTTTAATCTAGAGGTCTTAGGGATCCTCGGGAACTTCTTGAGCAGGAGAGTAACCAGATTAGCATTGTGAGCATGTAGAGGGGGAAGTGGGATCATGCAAAGAGCTCACAACTAAGTACTATTCTAAGATTTCCAAAGTGCTTTTAACACAATAATTCTTTGGGTCCTCATAACCATCTCCATGAGGTAGATATCACAGATATTATTCCTAGAAGAGGCAACTGAACCTCAGGGAACATGTGCTTCCTTCTTATATGATGGAGAACATCAGAGAGACAAGTCTTCAGGGCTTCAGGTCCCAAGAAATATCTCCCTGACTTTCTCTATTCTAGAGGCAGCTAGAGGGTCCAATGGATAGAGTTCTGGGCCTAGAGTTAGGAATACCTAAGTCAAAATCCTGTCTCACTAAGACACTTACTGGCTATGTAATTCTGGACAAGAAAGTAAGGAATGAAGGAAGGAAAGAGGAAAGAAAGGAAGGAAGGAGTATAGGAAAGGAGGGAAGAAAGGAGGAAGGAAGGAAGGAATAGGGAAGAAGAAGGGAAGGAGTAAAGGAGGAAATGAAGGAAGGAGGGAAGGAAAGAAAAGGGAAGGAAGTGGGGAGGGAGGAAGGAAAAGAGGAAATGAAGGAGGGAAGAAGCAGGGAGGGAGGGAGTTAAGATTAGAGAGGGGGAAAGGAGAAAAAGGAGAAAGGGAAGAGAGAGATTAAGAGAAGAAAGTGAAGGATGAGAGAGATGGAGGGAGAGGTGGGGAAGGTAGGGAGGGAGAGAGAGAGGGAGATAGACAGAGACAAAGAGAGACAGAGACAAAAAGATAGAGAGAGACAGGAAAAACTGAGAGAGAGAGAAGGAGAAGGGAAAGAGAGAGACAGAAAAAGAGACAGAGAAAGGGAGAGGGAGAGAGATAGAGACAGACAGAAGAGAGAGAGAGAGAGAGAGAGAGAGAGAGAGAGAGAGAGAGAGAGAGAGAAACAGAGAGAGAGAGAGAGAGAGAGAGAGAGAGAGAGAGAGAGAGAGAGAGAGTTCATTGCCATTCCATGAACCTCTGAGCTTGGGCACAGTGAAATACAAGCCAGCTACATTTCCACCTGACAACACTGGCTTCGTGACTGTTTCTCTTCCTCCTTCACTTTTGCCCATTGCAGTGTTCATGTGTAGCTAAAGCTCTGATCAGTCTCCTTCCTTGCTAACAAGAGCCAGCATTGCATAATTCTCTAAAGAAAATGTCATTTTGGTGCAAACATGTTCCAGATTTTCCAAGAAATTTATGTAAGATCCATGGAGTTCACACTCCCCTACCCCTTTCATCTCTTCCCTGTTTCCTGGGGAGAGGATGCCATTTTCTTGGTCCTTGGTTGTTGCAGCTAGTTTGCTCCCCCATCCCCATCCACACAAAAGAGTTCTAGGTGACAGAAGTCTGAGTATCCACTTCCCCCTCAAATGAGGTCTGAGTTTCAGAAACAGTCTGGACATTTCCTGAGACAGGGACAAGTTTTAGCTGGGCAGCTGTCCATCTTCTGGAACAGAGCCATATACACACCCACAGATAGGGGGATCAGCCCTTTAAGGAGCTCTTCGGTTGAGTGCAAATTGCAGGCTGGGAGGGGAAAAAGGAAAGTAATATGAAGCTCGTTTCTCTGATTTGAAGAATTCTGGGTAGTAGGCAGCATCCCTTTAGCCTTCAGGACATCCAAACTTATAGCAGCCATCCAGGTTGGTAAGATGGCAGCCCCTGGTGATTCTATGCAAAGAACAGGAGTTAATGCTCTAACAGTGGCTGAGGTGGGATTGGGGAGGAAATGGGAAAGGAAGAATATGGAGACACTGACAGGAAAGAAATGACGGGACATCCTAGATCACCTAAGAGTCCTTGAATCATCACTTGGAAGACCACAGCAAGACAGACTGAATTGTCCTTGGAAATTGGAGTTTTCTGGAGAATTCATCCCCTGCTTAAGATTAATGAAGAATTTAGTCATTTCTAAAGACAATGATCGGTTTCTGGTTTTTAAAAAGAGGAGGTAAAATGCCAATTTTTAGACGAGGAGAAGAAAGCAGTCAGACTGGGCAGATTAGAGCAGTTTGTTCCAACGGATGTGCAGGCCAACGAGGAGGCCCTTCAGCTTGGTCAGCCCTCAAAGACACCAGGTCTCCCCTTGCATCTGGGGCCATCATCTGTCATCATGACTTTCATCCTGCCACTAGACTCGGTTGACTCTGGGAGAGGGAAGTGGATGGCTTTGGGCAACACCTTGGCCTCAAGCTCAAGTGAGAAACCATCAGCCAATGATGCCATTTTGGCCCTCTTCCAGTAGGAAGGAGAACAAGCACCCAACTGTTTGCCTTTTCTAAGAAGTCTTCCCCTTCCTCTAGTGACTTCTAAATGTCATTCATTTATCCATCCTGTTTGGACGTGGTTATTTGTGTGTTGTCTCTTTCCTTACCTCCATTACATTGTATGGCCCTCTGGAGCAAGAACTTCTTTCAGCTTTCTTAGTATCCCCAGGACTTAGGTATTTGTGCCTGGCACATAGTAGGCACTTAGTGAATGTTTACTGACTGTTGAGTAACCAGTGGAAGTTGTAGGATCCCTCTCCATTTTGTGTTCTCCAGCACCCCAGAACAACTGAGTCACGAGTTCAGAAGAATCTGGTTCTCTAAATGTTCCCTGAAAGTAGTTTGAGTGAAGGGGAGCCTCTCCGAGACACAGTGTCATGGCTGTTGTCATGACCCAAGACTCCAACATTGGATTGAAATGAGGGATAAGTGTTTTTTTCTGAATTATTAACATAAGAGAGTTATTGTCTCCACCTCTACAAACACACACAATGGCAGACACAGTGATGAAATTCATTTTACAGAAAAGGAAACTGAGGTCCGCACAGAAGGCATTTTCCCAACCTCCAACATCTGGTGAAGTGCAGAAGCTGGAGGCAAACCCAGGGCTTTTGACCTCAGACTCATTCTCTTCCCCAATCCTCTTTAGTGACCTTTTTTGCTGGAACCTTTCCTTCCCCACCACTGGCCCCCATTTCCCTGTAAGGAATGCTATGAATTCCCACTAATCATTCCCTTGAGAAAACCCTCTTTGAAGCTGGGAAGGTGTCACAGAAGCTCAGTCCCAAGGGCTGGGGCTGTGAATGGAGATTCCCAAAGATATCATTTGGAACGTTTGCCTGGCCTCGGTTTGGTGGGAATTCTGCCATGCTCTGGGTGCTGCTGCCATGTTTGGATGGAGAGAACATGTCCCCTTTCACAAGGTCACTTATTAGTCTTGTGGCAGAAGTCTCAGTTTGCTCATCTGGAAATGGACAAAATGACCCTCTTCTTCCCTCGTAGATTTTATTTCTTTACTTTTTGTGTGTTTGCTTTTGAGGAAAGGATAGGAATAAAGACTAGATGTGATTCCATTAAATACAACGAATACCCGTAGGGCATTCCCTCATTCCCTCTATCAGTATCAGCACCTTCTCAGTCACCTAAAGCCTTAAAGAGCCCCAGAGAGGCTTGAGAGAGTCCATGGGCTGTCTGGAGTTGTACCACCAGTATATGTAAGAAATGGGTCTGAGGGGCAGCTGGGTAGCTCAGTGGATTGAGATCTAAGCCTAGAGATGAAAGGTCTTAGGTTCAAATCTGGCCTCAGATTCTTCCCAGCTGTGTGACCTTGGGCTAGTCACTTGACCCCCATTGCCTAGCCCTTACCACTCTTCTGCCTTGGAGCCAGTACACAGTATTGACTCTAAGACAAAAGATAAGGATATAATTTTTTTCTTAAAAAGAAAGAGAAGGGCCTTAAACTCAGGTTTTTCTCACTGTAAGCCTGGATTTATTTTGACCATGTAGTCTTTGTTTCTGTCAATTTTTTAAAATCTGCCTTTCTATCTTAGCATCAATACTGTGTATTGGTTCCAAGGCAGAAGAGTGGTAAGAGCCAGGCAATGGGGGTTAAGTGACTTGCACCCAGGACCTCTCATCTCCAGCCCTGGCTCTCTATCCACTGAGCCCCTTTGCTGCCCCTTGGTTTTTTTTTAGAAAAGCACTTTTTAAATGGTAAAGTTAAAAGCTTTTTTTAAATGTTCAGTCCCACAGATCCTTGGTCTGGTAAGGTTTCACCCCTATTTGGATCTTTCTTAAGTCCTGGTCTCTGCAAAGGAAAAAGCTGTTTGTGTTTGTTTGTATGCTTGTTTTTCCTTGCAAAGTATTTCTCCTGTGTGCATCTGCTTCCTCGGTTTATAGTTCTGGGCATTTGACCTAAAGCTTTTATTCTAGACCAGCTTTCTTGCTAGAGATCCTGGGTATTCTAAAAGACAAAATAATAAATACTGTCCAAGCCTGAAGAAAAGACAGCAACGTCTCTGAGGTCTTCTAGAGACTCTGTAACATCAGAAGGGAGGGAGGTCAGCGCAAATGGGAGGGGGTCTGAGACACAGCACACTGGGCCAGCCCCCATCAGTCTGCAGAAAGAACGAAGATGCTGGCATCAGAGCCTTGGTTTAATGGCTTGTCTCTGTGGTTCAATCGTTCTATGGCTTTGTTATTTTTTACCTGCCCCAGCCTCAGGTTCCACACTGAAGTTCATCCTAAATCTTCTGTGATTGTTTGGGAGAGAAATCTTTTGGGAAGCAGCCATATGGAGAAGGAAGAGCTCTTAGTATGGGAAGGACCAGAGACATGAGACCACGGGCTCTCGGAAAGAGGTGGGGGGTTCCCTAGGACAGAGAACAGAGTCGAGCGGTCTGGAAAAGACATTAGAACAGAAATCAGAGAATGGGAAAGCAGGAGGAGACCTCAGAACAGAACTTCTCTGATCTGGAGATGTCCTGAAAGGCATCAGAAGGGAGCTGGAAGCTTGGAATGTCAGCGTTGGAAAGATCTTAGAAATGGGATGATGTGGGAGAGGAGGCAGGACCTTGGAGACAGAGAAGGTAAGAGTTGGGGGAGATAATAGCACTGAGGGGGAAAAAAGAGTGCTGGGGCTAGAGAGGATATTGGATATAGACAGAAGAGGGACTCGAATACAAGGCTTTCTGATTTTAAGGTTGGCACAAGAATGGCAGAGCTGGAGAGTGGGGAGGGGCTTTAGAACATAGATTCAGAAGGCCTCACCCACAAGAGATTGTAGAATAAAATAATAAAATATCATAGCTGGAAGGAGCCTGAGAGGGAAGACCAGCCGGTCTGGCTCCCTTACTTGGACTGGAAAAGAAACAAAGGCCCCAGGAAGGGCTGAGGAGGAGAGACTGGCTTACGGCCACACAAAGAATTGTAGCTCCAAGAAAAGAATCTGGTCATTGGTACAGAGAACTGCCAGGTGAGGAAATTCCTACTACAGGTCAATAGGGGTGCTACAACCAAATGTCTGAGAATTATCTGAGGCACAGGGAGGACCCTTAAATTACCCAGGGTACACAGCCACTGGAGATCAGGCAGGACTTCAACCTGGGGTCTTCCTGCCTCCAACATTGACTCTACATTGACACTACTATACCACATTGCCTTTATATGTGCATATATATGTATACAGACAGTTATAATATATGTATGAGTTATAGATAGATGATAGATGGATATATAGGAGAGATGGATAGATAGATCTAGAGAGATGATAGATAGATAGATAGATAGATAGATAGATAGATAGATAGATAGATAGATAGATAGATAGATAAATGGGTAGGTAGAGAGAGATGGATAATAGAGAAGTTAAGAGAAAGAGAGGAGATAGAGAGAGAGAGATGGAGAGAGAGACAAGTGAGACACAGAGAGGTAGAGACAGAGAGAAAGGGAGGAAGGGAGAAAAAGAAAGAAAGACAGGGAGAAGAAGAGAGGGAAAGCAAAAGAGAAGGAGATAGAGAGCAAGAGACAGATAGACAGAGAAAGAAAGAAAGAAACAAACAAATGAACAAATGAACAAACGAAGGAAGGAAGGAAGGAAGGAAGGAAGGAAGGAAGGAAAGAAGGAAGGGAGGAAGGAAGGAAGGAAGGGAGGAAGGAAGGAAGGAAGGAAGGAAGGAAGGAAGGAAGGAAGGAAGGAAGGGAGGAAGGAAGGAAGGAAGGAAGGAAGGAACAAAGAAACAAAGAGAGACAGAGAGAAAGAGAGAGGAGGGAGAAAGAGAGAGAGAGGGAGAAGAAGAGAGGGAAAGCAAAAGAGAAAATGGAGAGAGAGAGAGAGAAAGAGAGAGAGAGAGAGAGAGAGAGAGAGAGAGAGAGCGCAAGCTTTATTTTGAAATAAGGTGATGAACTCCAGAACTCTGAAAATGCTCTGTACTATAGACTCCTCATTTTATTCCTTACTTTGAACTGGCCTCCAATTCAGGGTCCCCAGACTTCAAGCTTAATTTTGGAAACTCTTGTACAGCACTCTCAGTTGTCCCCTGGGAAGCCGGGCGGGCCCTGTCTTCTCAGACCTGCTTGTAAAACTGTGAATCTTGGCCCAAAATCAAAGAAGCCTGAGACAGAGAAAATCTATGAAGTCATGTAGCTCATCTTCCTGCCAGTTGAGTATGACTCCCCATGGTCTTTTCCACCAGAGCTTCGAATTCTCCAACACAAGGAAACCATTAATTCCTGAGGCGAGGATACTTTCAGGTTCTGATAGATTCCATGTGAATGGAAGAGGAGGACAGTCCCAGTGGGAGCCCTCACCAGAACTGGCTGAGATATGGTAGGTGGTGCTGAGGCAGGTGGAAGATTTGGCAGGATATCTAAGCCTCGTCTGATGACATCCATCTGACAGTCTGACCTGCAATTTGGAGAAACTTCTTGGCTTTCATTCCCCTTACTCATCCCTCATTTTTAAACCCCTACAGCTCATCTTTGGTCCTGTGGGCCCTTCTGCAGTGAATGTCTCCCCTTCCCTATGCCCATCAACCTTTACCTGTGGAAATCTTGCCCACTATTCAAAAACCACCTCCTTTATGAACTTGACCCTTATTACTACAAACAGAAGGTAGTTTTTTCTGAACACAGCACTGCATTCATATCTTTTTATAGCATTTTTTGCATTTTCAATTTATGAAATATTTACTAAGTTCTAATTGTAGAGGGACTGGATATGATAGATAGGAGTAGAGGCTAGTACAGTCCTTTAGAGTATAAACTCACTGAAGACAGTCTTTCTTTCTTGTTTCTGATCTATTTGTGTGTATCCCATGGCTCTCAGCACAGGATTTGAATGCTTTATATTTCAATGAACCAACAGATCCCAATAGAAATCATCAATTAAGAAGAAAGGAAGGAAGGAAGGAAGGAAGGAAGGAAGGAAGGAAGGAAGGAAGGAAGGAAGGAAGGAAGGAAGGAAGAGAGGGAAGGAAGGAAGGAAGGAAGGAAGGAAGGAAGGAAGGAAGGAAGGAAGGAAGGAAGGAAGGAAGGAAGGAAGGAAGGAAGGAAGGGAGGGAGGGAGGGAGGAAGGAAGGAGGAAGGGAAGGAAAGAGGGAGGGAGGAATGAAGAGAGGGAGAAAGTACAGTGGGACAAATAATATTAGTAATATCTAGCTTTTACATAGTACCTACTATGCTCCAGGCACTATATTAAATACTTTTAAAATATAATTTCTTTTGATGCTCATAACATCACCTTTATCCACTTTAACACCTAACCCTTTAGACATAGACACTGTACCTTTCGTAATGTAGCTTAAGATTATATTGGCTATCTTGACTGACATATCATACTATAGAGACATTGAGATAGACAGAGACAAAGAAAGAAACAGGGGAGGGAGAGAGAAAGAGAGAGAGAGAGAGAGAGAGAGAGAGAGAGAGAGAGAGAGAGAGAGAGAGAGAGAGAGAGAGAGAGAGAGAGAGAGAGAGAGAGAGAGAGAGAGAGAGAGAGAGAGAGAGAGAGAGAGAGAGAGAGAGAGAGAGAGAGAGAGAGGGAGAGAGAGAGAGAAGAGAGAGAGACAGAGAGACAGAGAGAGACAGAGAGAGACAGAGAGACAGAGAGACAGAGACAGACAGACAGACAGACAGAGAGATGTAGGAAGCTAGGTAGATATGTAAATATAGCCTTTATTAACTGTTTACACTGTGCCAAATATTGTGTTATGTACTAGGGATCAAAATACAAGAAAGCAATATAGTATCATTCTAATGAAAGAAGACAACACATGAAGCCAGTTGAGCTGGATATGGAGATGCAGATGCAGCAGTATGGTATAGACATGGTTAGCAAATATTGAAGAGGTCTAATTCTAAGCAAGCTAAGTAAAAAGTTCACCTGCAAGACCTGGAGGACACAGAAGTGGAGTCCAAGGTACTGAAAAGAAAGTGCAGATTTTTTTCTTACTTACAGTCATATTTTTATTGTATTTTTTTCCAAATTACCTTTAGAAAAAATTTTAACATTTATTTTGTGACATTATGATCCAAACTTTCTCCCTCATTCCCCTCCTCTCTCTCCCCAGTTGATAAGAAATTTGATACAGTTTATTCATGTGTTATCGTGCAGCACATATTTCCATATTCATTATGTTGTGGAAGAAGACATATATCACACCTACCAAAAGGAAAAAAATGAAGAAAAAGAAATTAAAAAATGCTTTGATCTGAATTCAGAGTCCATCAGTTCTTTCTGTGACAGTGGAGGGTATTTTTCATCGGAGTCCTTTGGAGCTGTCTTGGATCCTTGCATGGCTGATAATAGCTACCCTTCATAGTTGACTATATACAAGTTTGTTTTTGCTTTGTGCAGTCTTCTTCTGGTCTGTCCACTTCATTTTGCAACAGTCCATTTAAGTCTTTCCAGGTTTTTCTGAAACTGTCCTCACCATCATTTCTGATGGCACAATAGCATTGTGTTACAATCACATAACCCAACTTGTTTAGCCATTTTATCACCATGAACTTTTTTGGTATAAATAAGTCTTTTCCCCTTTCTTTGATCTCTTTGGGATCCAGACCTAGTCGTGGTATTGCTGAATCAAAGGGTTTGCACAATTTTCTAACCCTTGGCATGTATTTCCAAACTGCTCTCCAGAATGAGTGGATCAGTTCACCATTCCACTAACACGGTACTAGTGTCCCAATTTTGCAACATCCCCTCCAACATCTACCATTTTCTTTTTTGTCACATTAGTCCAGCTGAGAAATGTGAGGTGGTGCATCAGAACTGTTCTAGTTTGCATTTCTCCAGTCAATAGTAATTGAGGGCACGTTTTTAACGACTATAGATAGCGCTGATCTTTTCAACTGAAAACTACCCATTCGTGTCCTTTGATACAGAGAGGTTTTAACAGAAATTTCATGGTGTGGTAGACCACTGAAACCTGCAGATCTTTGTTCCAAAGTTCTGCTATCTAGCTCTGTCCCTTCCCCTCCCAACCAGATTATTTTCTGAACCCACATGTAAGAGTTTGTCATTTATCACTACTGAATTTCATCCTACCGAGTTGAGTCCAGTGTACAAGCTGGAAAGCCAGACTTTTCTAACAAAGAATTAAAAATAGCACAGTCTGAAGAGACCTTAAAATATGGAAAGTCAGCTTTCTGAAGGGCCCTAAAATGATGAATTTGGAGCATTAGACATGGAAGGGAGTTTAGAACCGAGACATTTGAGTTAAGACATTGATTAAGCCTTGGAATATGAGAAGTATTTTGCTAGGCAAGGGGAGGGGTGTGTGTGGGGTGATGACAAAAGACTTAATTAAGATATACTCACTGCCATTATGAAGCTTATATTGTAGGAAGGAATTAAAAGTTAAAAAAAAATTCAAGGAGATTTCGAGCTGGAAGGGGTTTCAGAAATCATCAAGCCCAAACCAATACAAAATAAGAAACTGAGGCTTAGAGAGGAAATGACATGTTAAAGGTGATGCAGTCGATCACAATCCTGGGACCAAAATGCTTGTCCTCTGATTCTAATTTTGGAACTATTTCTGTGACCCCACACATATACCCTGCCAGACTCGATGAGGTCAGAGAGATGAATTTTCCACAATAAATATTCCACACTCACTCCTCAGAATTCTGGCCTGTAGTACTTGGCCACCCATATTTCACTGAAACAAAAGCAACTTTGAGTACTTCCTCTCTCCTGGTCACCACCAGCTCTCCTTTTCCCACCGCTGGACCCTCAGAAAAGTTGGTGGGATGGTCTAGGAATTGGGAAGGGAGCCAATGCCAGATAAAAGAGTAGGTTCATGAGGCCTGGGAAGGAGAAGGTTTGGTCAGATTACATTAACCAGTACCCTCAACTTCCAATTGAAACAGGGACCACCAAACCTGCCTGAAGGTAGCATGTCAGGTTAGAAAATGGCGTCTTCACATTCTCTCTACTCTGATATTTTTATTTATTTTGTTCATTATGTCCCAATTATATTTTAATATGGTTTGTCACATAAAGGGAGTGCTGCGGGTCACACTTGGACAGAAGACTGTGTTTTCCACACCTCTGCTCTAGGCATTTATTTAGGAATGTGAGCTGTAGAGAAGGTGCCAACGTTCATTAATAGGTGGAAATTCCTCATGCAGGAGTTCCCTTTATCAGCACCGTATCTGTTCAAATCACAAGTTCAGTTCCTGAGCCCTATCTCTTGATCTTCCTGGCACTATGCTAAGTCCCTGGATACAAAGGCAAAGCACAAAAGACCCTACCACAAGGAACTGGCATTGTACGGGGAAAGGGGAGCATGATCATACTTGGATATTCTGTAAAGAATGGACGCAAAAGAATTTAAAAGGAAGGGATTGGCACCTACCAGACTAGAAGAGGACTCATTCAGAAGATGGCACTGGAGCCAAGTTGTAAAGAAAACTGAGGATGCTAAGATACAAGGATGAGTGACAAAAGCAGGCCACACAGGAGAGACAACCAGTGACAAAGGCATGGAAATAAGAAGTGAGTGTTGTGTCTGAGGAACTTGGCCATCTTACCTGTGTGAGAAAGAAGTATGAGTGATAAACTTAGAAATAAAACTAGTTGAGGCTAAATTATGAAGGACATTGAATGTCACACTAAGGATTTTTGTTTATTTTTCTGTTTAATAGATAACAGCAGTGAAGAGGGCAGCTAGGTGGTACAGTGGATAAATCACCATGTCTAGAGTCTGAATGACCAGAGTTCAAATCTAGCCTCTGACACATACTATTTGAACCTTGCCTCAGTTTGCTCATCTGTAAAATGAACTAGAGTAGGAAATGGAAAAACCACTCCATTATCTCTGCCAAGAAACTCTAAACAGGGTCACAAAGAGTCAGGATAGAAACGACTGAATAGCAACAAAAAATGGTGAAGAGAGTCAGTGGAGACTACTGAGTGTAGGGAGTGGTGACCCGGTCAAACTGTGTTGACATCAGAAGAAATCATGTTGACAGCTTAGTGGATGATGGATGGAGGAAGGAGACCACTGCAATTGTGTAGGAGGTTGGTGATCAAAATCTGCCCTAGATAGTGATGAAGTGAAAGGAGAGATGGGAATGGATGTGAAGAATGTCATGGAGTTAGAAACAGAAGATTTGGTTGTGGATTGATTATGTGCAGTGCCTGAAAAGGAGGAGTTGAGTATGGTGCTGGGTCCAGGGTTCTGTATGACTGAGAGGAGGGTCATAGCTTAGCAGTCATGGTGACAGAGAAGAGTTTGGAAGAAGGGGTCCATGATGAGTTCTGTGATGGACACATGATGAGTATGAGATGCCTACGGAACATCCAGTTTAAAATATCTGATAGGTAGCTGGCCATCCTTTTATATAACCTTAGAACCTAGCTAAGTCTGACTTATACTTAGTTTAATCAATTAATCAATGCCCATTGACTAACTATGAGAGCTCATGGGAATCACAAAGGAAGATAGTCTACAGGAATAAGAGGAAAGGAATAGGCATTTTATAAATATTATTTCTTTTGATCTTCCCAACTATCCTTTGAGATAAATGTTATTTTAGGATTTCCATTTTATTGTAGATGAAACTGAGGCAGACAGAGATTAAGTTACTTACCCAGGGTCACACACTTAACAATAAATGCCCTAGATTGGATTTGATTCAGCTCTTCCTGATCCCAGGCCTACAGCTTTAGCCAGAGTACATAATTGCCTTTGAAGAATGAAGACCTGGGGAACAGCCATGGTTTGTAAGCATCATATATTGAGAAGACACCTTTCCTGATTCAAATATTTCCTGTGGCTCAATCTTTTATGCTAGAACATTATCTTGGGTTCCCAAACACATTGTACTTGGGGAAGCACAGCTATTTATCTTGATACTATTCACCTACAGAATCACAGAACCTTAAAGATGAGATTTCAGAAATCATCAACTTCAAAGCTCATCTGGATGGGTATCCCTCTTTTTACTGGCAGGCTTCTAGGGAGGGGAAATGCACTGCTTCTAGAGACAAGTGATCCCATTGGGAAAGAGATCTGTTAGGAAGGGTTTCTGGATGTCAAGCCTAAACTTGCATCTCTGCACCTTTCAGCTGCCAGCCTTGCAGGAATTGTCCATTCTAGAGTCAAGGAGGCTAATTCCAATACATACTCTGCCCAAGACAGCTGTTCAGATAATGGAAGATAACTATCACATCTCCTACTCTTCTCTAGAAGAGAGCTCTGCTTTAATCTGTCTGGAGGGGAATTCCCTCTCCTATCTCTCATCCTTATCCAAACTCCTCCCAACTTTAAAGATTTTCCTCTTTCAGGTAACCTGCAGAGATGAAGTCAGTCCCTGTGGTCCCCTCTGCCTCCAGTAGTATCATGGGAGGGATTCACATTGGACTAAAACTGATGAGCTTGGGAGCCTGACTTACTTCCCATCAAGGCAATATTGAGCAAAATTCTCCCCAGGAGGCCTAATTTCAATATGTCAAATGGAGAAGTAGGACTAGATGGCCACTGCAGTTTGATGTAATTGTTACTCTGGTCCAGAGTTTCAGGCCCCTCTCCACTCTGATATTCCTTGTTCTATGTACTAAGGGGTCTCCCAACTTTTTTCCTTTGTTTTTTTCATTACAGTCGAGAGGGTCCTTAGAACATAGAACATAACCTGTTCTATGTTCTAAGGACCCTCTCGACTGTAATGTTCTCTATTTCAGGAGTTCTTAACCTGGGGAAAAGATGTCAGGGGCTTTACAAACATAGATGAAAAAAGTTGCATTTTGCACTAAACTCTAACTGAAATTTATCATTTCTTTCCATTTTTTAAAGAAATGCTGTACTGGAAAAAGGCCTGTGGGTTCCACCATACTGTCAAAGGCATTCATAACATACAAAAATCACTTCAGAATCCTAGTTTTATTACATGTTCTAAGGTCCCTCCCGATTGGATATTTAATGTTTTATTTCTCTGGCTTCCCCATCCCTCCTCCCCAGCTCTGACATTCAAGTGTTTGGTAATTGTCTATTATGTGATGGGTTATGGTGTTGGAGGTAAAAAGATCAAGTAATACTACAATCCTCCCTCTTCTGAGCTCTCAAATTTTGTGTCTCAAGACACTTTTCTTTTCTGAATTCTATGGCATCCACTGTGTGTCTGCCAGAGGATTTGTTGTTATCTCATAGAATTTGCTATTATTTCAAACAAGTTAGTTGGGTTTTTTTTTGCTATTTTTTGTCTATACCTTTTTAGTAACAACTCTAAGACAGAAGAGCAAGAACAAGGCAAAAGGGGTTGAATGACTTGGCCAGAGTCACACAGCTAGAAAATATCTGGGGCTAGATTTGAAATCATTCCTTCCAACTCCAGGTCTTTCATCCACTGGGTCATCTAGCTTCCCCTTAAGTAAGTTAATTGCACTGGCCATCCTACATTGTTTTCATTCCTCTCCCTCTTCACCTCCATCTTCTAGAGCATTTCTCTTCCTTTAAGAAGGAACTCAAACCTTTTTCCTCATGAAATCTTTCCTGGTTCCCCCTAACTGCTGATGATCTCTTCATCCCTTTTCACTTCAGCCTTTCTGTATTTACCTTCATTGTATTTATTTGTCTTTTTCTTGTTATATTTTTTGTGTACCAAATAAACAGACATATGCAAAGTGCTTGACAAGCCCCAGTGCCATGCCATATAAATATGGGCTGTTATTGTCTATACCATATATGTGAGCTAGTGTATTTGTGAGAGAGTAGGTTGACTCCTCTGCCCCTCTGTAAGCTTTTCTGGAAAGTAAGGATTGTTCCATCCTTTGTCTTTGGATTCCCCAGAATCTGGATTCTCACATGGCATTGAAATACCTAAAGAAGACTCCTCATGCTCACTGATTGATAGGTTTGTTATGGCTATATTTAGCTGCTCCATGAGGCCCAGGCTGTGTGCCTTTTTCATTCTTGGTAGCCTGAAGAGCACTCCACAAGGCTGACTGAGCACATTCAGTACTTGTGATTATTTTAATAAGTGCTTTTTTTTAAATTGATGTAATTTTTTTTTTTATCATCACTTCCTCTCCTCCCCTTCCTCTCTCCAAGAGCTACCCTGGAGAACAAATGGTATTTTTTTTAAGATAAAAAAGAAGAAAAATGAGAATAATTGAGCAATTTGTTAAAATAATAAAAAAAGAAGACTGGAAACATTTTCAGTGTACAACACGCATGAATCTTCCACCTCTGCAAAGGGGGAGTAGAAGTGCTTTCTCATATCTTCTG